>NC_048299.1:233369848-233669848 GCF_013100865.1 Trachemys scripta elegans | reverse complement strand
CTTGGGTCCTTCACTTTCTACTGTAGTAGTGGATAGGAGATGACTAGGTTGAAAGAGACTACATAAGATGTAGAACAGGCATGTTTTCAATATCATTCTCCTGGTCTTAATGTAGGGCCCCAGGATATAATTTGATAAGGAGCCTACCCTATGTTTTCAAACTGCGTAATGCAAGACTAATTACAATACAATCGTTCACAATATCTTAGATGGATTAAGTTTAATTATTCAGACGATCATGGATAAAGCTCTCCACTTTGCATGTGTTACCACAACCTAGCTGGATGGTACCGCAAAACCATTTAGCCCAGATATTTTCTGGTAGGTACTCAGTTCATCACAAAGCTGGAAAAGATCAAGAAGGAGGAAGTATCAATGCATTTAACCTGAAAAACAGTAATTCCATTTCAAAACTGAATTTGTTTTTCTTTCCACTTTGGATGGATATTTATTTGAGTTTCACAAATGGAGTCCATTACACCTTTGCTTAAAGACTGCTCCCAAATCCAAGTCAGTTACAGTTGTAGCTTAAGGTGCTGTTTTTGCAATATTTAACTTTTTTTTATTTGAGTACCTAGAGACTGCCTCTTTCTACATGCTTTGACCTGAAAGTTATGAACTGGATGCCCTACCTAATAGGCCCCAGATATGGATACCTGGGAGCAGAAGACAAGGCATTCTCAGTGGGAAACCCTCTCTTCTGGAATTTGTTTTCCCATAGACACAAAGATGAGTTCAGGAACATGAATTTGTTAATCTTCAGAGCATTCTACCAGTTATAATTATTCACTTAGGATGTTTCTGATGAAGTTTCTGGAATACAGTTGTATTCATGACCTCTAAACTTGAGAACTGTAACACAATGTGCCTATGAATCAAACCACTTAAAGAAAAAAGCTCTTGGTTTATAATGCAGCAGATTTCTTTCAAAGCAACACAGACTACTAAGAACACATTGTCCAGTGCTCTGCTCTCTTCACTGATTTCTCTATAGAATATAGAGGTCAATTGCAGGGTTTTAGTTCGCCTCTTCAAAACCTTATATAGGACTGGCCCAGGTTACACGAAGGAAAACCTAGATCTACATCATCACAGGCTCCACTGGATCAATAGAACTGTCAACCTCAAAAGTAAATCTCATGTGTTCAGGAGACAGCTTTCTCAGCAACTAGTCCATGACTATAGAACTGCCAGAAGAGATTGGAATAACCAGGAACCTCAAAAGCTTCACATTAAAACTGAAAACCTACTTTTTTGATGTAGCCTCAATAACTGCCTAACGTCACATTTAAAAATGCACAAATATACCTACAGAAGGAAATAAAAATAGAGAGAGTCTGAGATCTTCTTGAATCCATTCTAATAAAAAAGCATGAGGTACTCAGATATCATGGTGATGAGCAGGGTTTAAGAACTTACTTTGATATGGAGAGTGGGTTTAGTTTTCAGACTTCTGCTAGCAGTTTGGAAACTTCTTTAATATCATGTTTTTTTTAAATAACCATTGTGTTTTAAATGTTATTGTACAATCACCTTAATTTATGATAAAAGCCTTTCTATTGAGAAATAAGAGCTCTTAACTATACAGTTGAGCACTTACTCAAGTTGAGTAGTCTGAAATACTGTGACTACTTGGTTGTATAAAGTTTGCAGAATTCAAACCTAAATAACTCTACAGGTTACAAGGCACAAACTCTAATTTGAAGGACATGATTATTACAAAAAAAAATCATTCTAAGGGTGACACATGAAACAAAACAGAAATTTATGAAACTAAAACAACCATTGAAATGAGCAACCTTTTAAATATTTATATATATAATATTTGCTGTATTTACACAGTAAAAGCTGGAATAGGAAATGTTGATCTATTGTTCAGAAATGCTCTCCACTATCACAGAGAAATAAAGAAAGAATATTGAGAGTGGAATTCGTTGCTTGTAGATAGCAAAATTCATGGGGAGGTGCACATATTAAATATTTCACAGCATACTAAATATTTCTCTTTTTCCAGTACAGAGAAGCTTGTTCATGGCACATTTGACTTTGAGGAAGGCCAAATGAAGTGCCACCACTAGCCTCCTGAGGGGATCCTTCCATAGAACTGGCTGGATTCATAAAATGCTTAAAAAGCTTTTAAAAAGCTTAAAATCCAGAGACCACAACACAAATAACACTGGTCTACAATTTTTGAGAAGTCGTCTGCTTCAGAGATAAAATGTGCTATTTATTATGTATTTTGATGTGCTGAATTCAAATATGACAATTAAAACAACTGATTGGCTACCGTTTCTAAGATATTTAAGTTTTTACATTTTATGTCTATGTATATTGTGTAGATAGTAGAGTTTATTAATTACAAAAGGAGAATTTGAAGTGAATATAAGAGATAATAGATAGAACAAAGCAGATTACTGAACAAATAAAACAAAGTACACAAGCTAAGCTCAATATACTTAAGAAATAGGTTACAAAATTTAATTTCTTACCCTAAATGTTATTTTAAGCAGGTTGCAAAGTTTCTGTGGTTCAGAGTTCCAGTTATATTTCTTTTCAGACTGGACCCCTGTCTCAGTCTGGACTCCACCACCCCCGCCCCCCTGGGCCTTCCCTTCAGGTGGCTTTAACAGTCTTTCTTCTTGGGCAGACAGGCCATGGAGAGGAGGAGTCCCATTTGCCTTCCTCCCCACTCTTAAATAGGATTTACATAAGGCGGGAATCCTTTCCCCCCCAAACTTTACCCCCTCCCTTCCAGTGGAAAGTTACAAGAAGTCCCAGGTAACGTTTAGTATCAGGTGACAAGACCACCTGACTCTGTAATCAGTGGCAGTATGGAGCGTCCGCAGGAAGGCCAAGCCTTTTCACACTCCATTGTCCTCGCTGATGGGCCATCCACCCTGTCTGGCTTTTGCATTGTTGTACCTGAAGTGTTGGCAGTAGGCGTCACCCAAAGTAGCATAGTTGAAATACAGATACATAGTCACTATTCCTAACTTTGCAACCTGCTTAAAATAACATTTAGGGTAAGAAATTAAATTTTGTAACCTATTTCTTAAGTATATTGAGCTTAGCTTGCGTACTTTGTTTTATTTGTTCAGTAATCTGCTTTGTTCTATCTATTATCTCTTATATTCACTTCAAATTCTCCTTTTGTAATTAATAAACGTATCGCTTGTTTATAATATAACCCAGTTTACGTCATTTCTAACGGGGGGGAGGAAGAATCTCCCTCCACATTGAGGGAGGGGGCAAATTTCATAAAACCTTTGGATTTGTACCCCTTAAAGGGAGTGGGCACGTGAGTGCTGGGGGAGTTGTCTCCCACAGAGCTGACTTCAGTCTGTCTGCTGCGGGCTGTGGTCCTACCTGTGTGTGTGTGCTGCAAGATTTCCTGCTCTGGGCATCTGAACAACCCAGTCTACTTTTTCCAGTATTCAGGGCCCCATTTTCTTCCTTTCTCTGCTTTCTTGGTCTATATAGCAACTGGGCCTGATTTGCTGGTGAGCTCCAGCTACCTCGACAGCGCTGGATAGGGAAGTGGTTTTGAGTCTGGCTCTTCTTGAATGGTCCTAGTCTGAGTGCCTGGGATCTTCTCAGGACCCTAACAGCTAGTGCACTTCATCACAGGAAGCAATATATGGGTATGTCTACACTCCAATAAAATATCAGCTGACTCAGACTCACAGGAATATAAAATTGCAATGTAGACATCCAGGCTCCAGTCAGAGGGAGCGTCTCAGAGCCCAGGATCCAGCCAGAACCCAGATGTCTACACTGCAATTCTATAGCCCCGCAGCCTGAGTCCTGCGAGCCTGATTCAGCTGACATGGGTCAGTTGTGGGTGTTTTACTGCAGTATAGACATACCCTGTTTGTGTCTTTAAAGAAGCTCAATGATATTGATCTATGAACTTCTGGACCTGCCAAATAGTTGATGGAGTGATACTATCATGTATTCCAAATGGAACTTCTAATTTGCTATCCTGCCTTTGAATGCCAAGTACTGTTGAAAAAAAAGAAGAGACTCAAACGAGAAACATGTGGGATTCTTAACCATTGCCAATTTTCTATATTCTCTTACATCTCCATAGTATAGCCATGTCTTATCATTAAAGACTGTAGGACTTTTATCTGATGTCTGTAGCTCACTCACCAGAAGTACTTATCCTATTTCTAGGATAAATAAAACAAATTTGATGCGAAATATCCAGCTTATCTACAATTTGGCCAATGGCATAATGCAAACTCATTTTTTCCTGGTGCTATCCTATTGTCTGCTGGCAAAGTCTTGACATTTGTTACTCTTCTCCTCTCTTGTGGGCAGTTTGCTATTAGTAATTAATTCAATTACATCATCTAAACAGACACTAAAGAATTTTGTGTCAACATTTTAAAATATCATGGGTAATGTCATGTATGACATTGCCTGGCAGGAAAAGCTTTTCAAGGGTGTTGAATACACTCCAAAGACACCTTCAGCATCGATACAAACAAAATTTAGGAATCAGGAAAAAATGAAAGATGAGGGTTGGAAAATGCAAAAGGAAAGTTGATTGAGAAGTCAACAAGTCATAAGCAGATGCCCTGAATGGTTTATTAATATTTTCTGATAAACCTGGAAAAGATTCAAGGTAACACCTCAACAAACTCTGAGGCCCTCTCTCCCCCATTATTTTCATTTACTCTTCCTGTTCTTTTTCTTTAGGTCTTGTCATACTTGTTCCTCCCCCTTTCCCTCCAACTAAACATATCTCTTCCTACCCATCTCTATTTTCCTTCTTTCATTATTATTTATTTGTATTATCATAGTACCTAGAAGCCCTCAGCATGGACCAGGATCACATTGTGTTAATCACTGTACAAAGACAACAAAACAACAATCTTTGCCCTGAAGAACTTCTCTTTCTGATTTCTTCCATGTTCTTTTCCCGTTTTCCACCCTTCCTTCCCCCTAAGCCTATTTCTCTCCCCCCCTCCATTTTCTGTATTGTTCTTGCTGTATTGTGGTGTTCTGTGATTTCCTGCCTTCCCCCCCCCCCAACATATTTCCTCTCTTCTACTTCTTCTAAGCCTAGGATTCACTACACTTTGCTGCCCACCTAGCCCCTAGATTTCCCACCTTGTACTGCTCCCTTATCAGGCCAATTATGACTCAAATTTATGTAGAGCTAGTTGTGTCAGTGTATGTGCCAGCATCAAGGACTAAGCATCCCGCTGCAGCCTACCCAGATGATGGGTCTGGGTATACAGGAGTAAGCAGAGCTACACACTTGCTTACTGCTGCCCAGGAGCAACTGGACAGGAGGTGGGCAAAGCAAGTGAAGTTGAGCTGGTATGAGGTGGAGGTGAAATTTACTGCTGAAATAGGCTAGCAGAAAATTACTACCCGTTACCTGGAGCAAGGAGGCTGAAGGGGAGGATTTGTGACTCAAAAGCATGTCTCTGAGGCACAGCACGTCCCAGTGCTATGCCTGGGTGGTGCATTTTTACATACTTCACTTTGCTAAAGACTGTGCCTAAGGTCACAATCTAGCCCTTAAACATTAGACATTTCAGTAATGTGATATATAGGTAGTTTCATAAATTTGGTGATAACCATGTTCATGAGCTAAACAAACACTTCAGCTGGGGAGCTTATTTAACCGGTATGCAATTATTACCTCCTAAACATTTATTTTTGAATGTGCTCATATGGGATTGGCCTTTTGCCAGTTACAAAGGGGACAATAATTTTTAAATCTCTTGAAATAAGTTTTGATTTTCAGTGATTAATTACCAAGTATTGAGGACTAAAGAAAAAAAGAATCCACATTTCAGAGGTGATATAATGACCAGGAGCTGAACATCTAAGGAATCAAAGTCATGTATCTGTGGGCAGCTCATACTTTATTGCTACTTGTCTGTATGGAAATCCCAGGAGTGTTTCCTGTCTTTATATCTTTATGATCATGACCTGCATTTTGACAGCATGTCACATGATATAAGATCAGTAGGTCATGCGGTTGTTATTGGCTTGCCAGCGAAGGATTTATATAAAATAGGCTGTTGGAAGCTTGTAGCACAAGCTATATCCAAGAGCACCCCATGTGACATAAAAGACTGCATTAATATCTACACTTTTCTCAGTTGAGACATAAAAATAATATATAAATGCTACAACAGGAAAAAGGAAATGAATGGGTTTTGCACATTCATCTTTCAATTCACTGCCGTTTCTTTGTGCATTGGCACACTGCAGCTTTCTTCAATAATCTGTTTTACCATAAAGCACTCTTAACTTCCTGCTTCTGTGCTTCTCAAAATATCAAGGTTTGTTGCAAGCATTGAAATAGTGTATTAAAAGATTCATAGATGGCCAGTTCTGCCATTTCTCATTATCCACTTTGAAATAATAGTAGGATTTTGAATTTGGGCTGTTGGGATTTGCTCTCCAATTCATTTTGCCCTTCCCTACCTTCCCTCCCCACCCAGCCCTCTCGTGTAAGTGTTCACAAGGAAAGCAAAACTAGAAGGACCTATCCCAAAGTACTTACTAACCTCACTGAGACTATTCACATGAATAAAGACTGCAGGATTGGGCCTTGTGGTGGGTTTGTTCTTTCCCTCACATTGTTTCTGGTTCAGAAACACCCACATTCCACTAGGGAAAGAAATGTAGTGTAACTTGCTATGTTTTAATTTAACATTAGTGAGCTGATTAAGTCCTATAATGTGGGGATAGTTTGGAAGTTGACCATTCATTCCATATTCACTGTCTTTAAATCCAAGATATTTTCATATTATTATAACTTTGGCCCAAGCTAATTTACAAGTTTTGCGTCAAAATCTCAGCGTCCTGATTCAGGAAAGTACACAAAACTTCAAGGGATGCTGAATATAGTCACCACATGAAATTTATACTAGAGCCTTAGTTGTTGTTTAAATATACATGCTCAGAGGAAACACATATGCAGCATACTTGTTGAGAGTAAAGTATTTGTAAACTCTATTTGTAAAAAACATCTTTCTTTCTTTCTTTCTTTCCTTTCCTTTCCTCAGAGGCTACCTATTGGGTGAAAAACAACCCTCTTTAGGAGGGAATCCACCACTCAAGCCTCACTGGATATACAACAAAATTATATTCCTGTTATAACCTTTACTTTCACATTTCCTAACCCTTTGTGATTTTTAACTGCAGCCTTTCCATTGTGGTAATGTATTGAGCATTCTACTGTTTTCTGAAAATGGAGTTTTTTAAAAGGTTTTAAACTCCTGTGATAAAATATTGCCTAAGTGATCTGTCAATCCACCCTTTTGGGAGTATATATTTTTGAAGCTTATTTGTAAAAAGAGATTGAGTTCAGTTCTTTGGGAAGCTCTTTGCTTATAGCATATTTACTAAATCCTACTTTCTGCATGTAGTTTATCGCTAATGGAGTTTTTCTTTCTGTTTTAGGCCAGTGAAATAGCTACGATGTGTGCTATTGCTGCGGTAGATGCATGTTCTTAGACGAAACCCGGGGAAATGTAATCCATAGTAATAAGCTGCCTAAAATTTGGCTTTTCAAGTGGGGGGGAGAAGCTCAGAGTTCCAGGCTCTTCTTCCAAATCATACCTGATACAGTGAGGACACTGATATACGAGATGTAAGGCATCCAGCCTAAAGTTTTTTGCAGAATCTTGAGCCACAAAGGATCTGGTTGGCATGGATGACAACTTCAGGATAGATGGACTTCCTGGTCACTTCTTGAACCGGCCAACCAGAATGCAACAATTTTCCTGTCAGCCAAACAACATGCTTTCAAATGGGATAACTAGGGGGCCATGCTTTTGAGCAGAAAGAGGAAAGGAATTAGATAGTACTATGAACCAGGAGGTAAGAGGAAACATTCAGGCATTTAGCCAGGGGACAAGGCATAGCCGAGCCTTGTTGGTGCCTGGGTTTAGAAATCAGTGTTGAATGCTAGTACGGTGAATTCTTAACGTGCACTGAAGTGTTCAGAAAGGTACAAGGACTGGGCCAGCAATGTCATGTTGAATCATGGTTTAAAGTGAGGAGTAGCAACGCAATTGTCATGTGATACCCTGTGTGATGATGTGTTCAAGCTGTTCCTGAGAAATGGTGAGCGTATACACGTTCCAGTTGTCAGAAAGGAGTGAAAGAGACAGATGAGCAGTCAGTGAAGCATAACTCAGAGGACTAAGGCTTGTGAGAGATGGCTTGAATCAAGATACCTGGAGGTCCTGCCCAGATAACTAATGGGCTCATAACCATAACCATTTTCTCAGAAAAGAAACTCTGAAAGAGTTCCAGAGGAATTGATTATTTTGATACTTTTGAGATTTAATTTACTTGTATAATTAATTATATTAGAGGACCTAAAGCCTTGGATAACTGCCTTTATTTTTTAAAATCTAACTAAATAAAATAAATGTAACAGTTTTGTTAAAAAAATCCATTGAGATTTAATTAAGAAAAATCTTAGAATTTGAATACACTGGGGAAAATTGTGCTGTTTTAAAATGTAAATAAAAGCTAAAGGATCGGATCTGCAAAGAGCCCAGGAGTGCTGGGTCTTCTAATTCATCCTAGTATCACTGCAAATTGGACACCTAACTCTTAGGCTTCTTTGAAAAACTCAGATATTTCTGTTCTAAATTCCTATTTACACCCCAGCTCGTCTTCTAGAACAGATAAACATAATAACCATTACAATTGCAGTGGCAGTATTCTTGTACCCTTACACATGTGAAATAATACTTCACTCGGTGAGTGGCTCCATTTAAGTTAATATGCAGCCTGAGCAAAGGTAACATAATCTGGCCCTAAATAAACTTTTACTGTAGTGCTAGTCCTGTCTGACTATCAGCACCTACAAGGATGGGACCAATCAGCAGTGTCTGTTTGCATCCTCCAGGATCTTGCCAATATCAACGCACTGTACTCAAAAGCTCAAACAGTGTTGAAAATGAAGACAGGGCCTGAATAGTGATTAATGCTGCAGCAGGAATCTAATAAAGAGGCACAAATTACATTGCCAAATTCAATGCAGGTATTCAGAAATACTAACAGCCAATTAAACCCTTACCAGTTCACATGCGAGGTAGAAAGACTCTGATCTTTCCTCTCTGCACCTCATTCTTAATTAATGGAGATACTAATCGACATTTTTCGAGGCTTCAGTGACTTTCAGAATGAGGCCTCTTGAATATTAAGTGCAAAAAATGATTGATATAATAAAATAATGAAAGGTACAAGGAAGGTAGATAAAAAAAGGTTCTGTTTTCCCTATCTCATAAACACAAGAATAATTAAATGAAATTAAAAGGCAGCAAATTGAAAATCAATAAAAGGAAATACTTTTCCTCAGTGTGGAATTACACTGTGGAACTCACTGCTACAAGATTTCATTGAGGCCAAGAAATTGGCAAGATTCAGAATGGGATTGGACATTTTTATAGATAACAATAATATCCAGAGTTATATAAGTTAATGCTGATAAATGTTGGAAAGGATAATAAACTGCATGCTTCATGGTTTTAACCAATCTCTACTAGCGATTAGGTTGATTAGTGCACCTTCCTCTAAAGCCTCTAACGATGGCCACTCTTGGAAATAAGATACTGGACTAAACAGACCTTGGGTCTGGTTCGGTCCGTCAATTCCTATAGCCTGTGATATACATTTATGTTTGAGTAATTTAGCTATCTCCTCATACACATAAGATCCTCTTCTAGATGAGCTTTGTATCTGCACTCTTGCCAAAGAAATAACATTTTAAACTTCCAAGTTCCAGTTAACCTTGTTAAAGGGTATTAGAGCCGCTGTTTTATTATTCTCTTATTCAAGATGTGTCAAGCGATTAAAAAAATAATCGTGATTAATCGCATAATACAATACTATTTATTTAAATATTTTTGGATATTTTTCTACATTTTCAAATATATTGATTTCAATTACATCACAGAATATAAACTGTAGAGTGCTCACTTTATATTACTTTTGTTTACAAATATTTGCACTGTAAAAATAACAGAAGAAATAGTATTTTTCAATTCACCTCATACTAGTACTATAGTGCACGCTTTATCATGAAAGTGCAATTTACAAATCTAGATTTTTTTTGTTACATAACTGCACTCCATGACAAACCAATGTAAAACTTTAGAGCCTACAAGTCCACTCAGTCCTACTTCTTGGTCAGCCAATCGCTCAAACAAACAAGTTTGTTTACATTTGCAGGAGATAATGCTGCTTGCTTCTTGTTTACAATGTCACCTGAAAGTGAGAACAGGCATTTGCATGGCATTTTTGTAGTCACTGTCACAAGATATTTACATGCCAGATGTGCTAAAGATTCATATGTCCCTTCATGCTTCTACCACCATTCCAGAGGATATGTGTGATGATGGATTCTGCTTGATAACAATTGAAAGCAGTGCGGACCGACTCATGTTCATTTTCATCATCTGAGTCAGATGCCACCAACAGAAAGTTTATTTTGGTTTTTGGTGGTTCGGGTTCTGTAGTTTAAGACTTCTAAAAGCATGCTCCATACCTCATCCCTCTCAGATTTTGGAAGGCACTTCAGATTCTAAAACCTTGAGTTGAGTGCTGTAGCTATCTCAGAAATCAGATATTGGAACCTACTTTTTGTTTTGTCAAATCTGCAATGAAAGTGTTTTTAAATCAAACAAGATATGCTGGGTCATCTGAGACTACCAACAAAATATATGGCAGAATGTGAGTAAAACCATAGCACATATGAATCTGGCACATAAATACCTTGCAATGCCAGCTACAAAGGTGCTCACTCAGAGTCTTATTAATTTTAGTACCCTGCCTCCTTACAAGAGCATACAAACAAGAATGTGCAAACAAGAAAGGCAAGTGAGAATGAAAATGCAATGTCTATATACATGACAACAAGCTCAGAACCATTGGCTTCTTGCTGAAGTGTCACGAAACTAGGGGAACAGGTATTTTTCAACATTTCCATTTCAACACATTTGACACAATCTGGGGAACATTTAAAAAACAAACTATATATACTTTTAGGGAGAATATATTACTTGTGAGTAAGTAAAAGTATCAATTAACATTCTTATAACTTCACAAATGCTGGAACTTGCAGTACACAACTTGCTGCATATGAGCAATCTTGTCAACTACCTCTATTTAGGTGGAGACTGCTTCATTTTGACTAAAAACTTGTAACATTTTTCCATTTTCTCTTTCCAAAAATTTCTCCTGGTTTGTTAGGTCTGATGCGTATCACTGTCTCCTAGAAATTCCTACATATTAATTTCAAATGTTAACAGTAATGCAACAGAAATTGCCACTTAGCTTTTCAAAGTACAACATTATTGAATCTCTAGAATTTATTTTGACCCTTACTTATCTTCTGTTTCCCTTACACACACACAAATCTGATGAGTTGGATTCATTTGTTTCCTTTCATTATCCTACAGTAGATCATCCCATCAAAACCTCATGGTGACTTACCTCGTAAGATAAAATCCTGGGTGTATCCAGACCATTAGCTGTTGTGTAGAAAGGCTCTGGCATTTCCTTATGTAGGATATTGGAAATTCTCTATTGACTGCTGTGACTGGGGTCCTTGTGGGGAGCCAGTTGTGGTCACTCAATTAGAGTGAACTACAAAGAATGGGGCAGACAATCCCCATAAAGCTGGTGGATATTCCAATACCTAGATTTACCAAGCCAGCATAAAGCAGCTTCTTTATTACCTTACTGGTTATTCAGAAGTTCCCCTAAAGTGATCCAGCCTCAGGTCTCCATCCAGGTACCCATGTCAAATATGATGAAAATTTCTGTAAATCTTATTTCATCATATAAAAGAAAAGGTTCTAGTAATCCCAAAGGATTGGACACATTACCTCCCAGGTTAATGAATGTTTCAGATCTTACCTAATACATGCTTCGGCCAATTCTTATTAACTACAATCTAAAGGTTTATTTATAAAAAGAAAGAAAGGTGACAGTTAAAATTGGTTACAGGAATCAATTACATACAGTAATGGCAAAGTTCTTGGCTCAAGCTTATAGCAGTGATGGGATAAACTGATGGCTTAAGCCAAGTCTCTGGAGTACATCCACAGCTTGAATGGGTCGTTCAGTCAATTGTTCAGAGCTTCAGTTTGTAGCAAAGTTCCTCCAGAGGTAAGAAGTAGGATTGAAGACAAAATGGAGAAGGTGCAGCGGCCTTTTATAGTCTCTTGCCATGCGGCCTGTGCTTCCTTTGTTTCAAACACAAGCTGCCCAGCACATGGCTTGGAAACCTTAGAGTTCTTTCCATATGCATGTCTCTGAATGCCTTGCTGAGTCATAAGGTGTATCCCTTGCCTTCTCTCAATGGGTCAGTTGTATAGCTGATGGTCCTTAATGGGCCATCAAGCAGGCTAGGCAGTGCTGATGCCAAACTGTCTGGGGTGTCACCCAGAAACATAGCACAAGTTTGAAATACAAGTTTGACATACAAATTTATAGCTCATAAGACAAAGGCAATACAAAGATAAAAACAAGATTATCATATCTGGCAAATTATAACTTTTTTGCAGATATCTTACATGGCATAACTGGCTGATTACTTCGTGGGTGTTACCCCAGGAGCCAACATTTGAAATCCAGGTATAGAGCCAATACTTATAACTTTAAATACAAAAATGATACATGTATAAAGATAGCATAATCATAACCAGCAAATCATAACCTTTTCATAGACATCCTACTCGACAACCTTTATACAATATTTGCTGCAAATATGTAACAGTGGTTGCAACAATGATCTATATGGTCATATTTTAATCAGATAACGTCACAACTGCTGTTGCCAAAACTGAGGCCTGGGGACCAGACCTCCTCTGGCTGCTGAGCAGTGAGAGGAAAAGGAGATGGGTATATAAGGGCTTGTCTATACTGCGAAGTCATCGACAAAACTTTTGTCTTTCACGGATACTTAAAAAAAACCCGGCGAAAGATTAAAGTTTTGCCTACGCAAGTGGCAGTGTGAACGCGGCTTTGTCGGCAGGAGCGCTCTCCTGGAAGCATGGGCTGGAAGCATTTTGTTGGCAAAAGTGCTGACAAAGTACAGAAAAAAAGTGTTTACACATGCTGAATTTTAGTGACAAGGCTGTGTCGACACAGCCTTGTCGCTAAAAGCTGTGAGGTGTAGACAAGCTCTAAGAGCTGCTGCCTCTAGAACTATTTGTCCTATTCATCATATCAAAGAACATTCAGAAATAGGGTTGGCAGGCATCCAGTTTTCGACCAGAACACCCAGTTGAAAAGGGACCACCGAGCAGGCCATTAAAAGTCCAGTGGGAGGCGCAGGGGGGAGCCTGGGGCTAAGGCAGGCTCTCTGCCTGCCTGGCTCCGTGCAGCTTCTGGAAGCGGTCACCAGGTCCCTGCGACCCCTAGGCGCTGGGGTGGCCAGGAACTGGGAAGCTCCATGTGTTGTCCCTACCCCCAAGTACCAGCTCCGCAGCTCCCATTGGCCGGGAACCACAACCAATGGGAGCTGCAGGGGGCAGTGCCTCCAGAGGAACGATGCAGAAGGTGGGACACCGTGCGAGCTGCCTGGCCACCCATGTGACTAGAGGCTGCAGGGACCTGGTGGCCACTTCCTCAGAGCTGCAGTAAGCGTAGCCAGGACTCCACATCCCAACCCCCAGTCCCAGCCCAGAGCCCCCTCCCACACTCCAAACCTCTCATTCCCAGCCCCACCCCCAGCCGGAGCCCTTATCCCCCATACCCCAGCCCAGATCCCCCTTCTGCACCTACAATCCCTCATCCTCAGCTTCACCCCAAGCCCTTCACCCCCACTCCTCCCCACCACCCACATCTGAACCCAAATCCTTGCCCCAGCCTGGTGAAAGCAAGTGAGGGTGGGGAAGACCGTGACTAGAAAGTTGACAACCCTATTCAGAGAATGTAGAAGATAAACCCCTGCTCTACTGTCTAAGTTCTGATACTGGATCTGCTGAGCCACTTACTTTTGAACTTTTTCTTTCTTCTGTATTCATTTTTTTTAATTTTCTGTTTTTTAAATATATTAGCTTCCAAAGTTACTATCAGATCTGGATGTATACATCTCTCTAACTTGTTCATGAACAAGTTATTTGTATGTGTGTGTGTATGTATAAATAAATAACTTAGACCATAGTATCTGAACAGTCCATCTTGGGACTTGTATTTTACCACATTGTTTGATTTTGAACATCTAACTAAATTATATTCTTATTGGCTTATGTGCTTAGGTGCCCTGCTGAATCAATCATGATGCCTCCAATGCAAAGGCAAATGTACACTCCTTCAATCAATTCATGACAGAAACTGCCACAGCAGCTAGAAAAAATACTAGCTGATCATACATTGCCCTACAGTGCCTGCCCTAATCCCTGCTTGTTATTAAGATGTAAAGGTCCCAGTTCAGCAACACGTGCTTAGGTTCATCCCTATTCAGTACAACACTTAAGCCCCATTGACTTTAAACTAAGCAGGTGCATAAGTACTTTTCTGAATCGGTATGTAGAAGCTGTTCGGTTACCAGATAAGATTTCTACATCAATAGAAGAAAGTGTTAGGTCTATAGTTTCACTACACTATCAGCCATTTGAGATCCTGAGGCAAGATTTCATTCTTTTGAGTCTAGACTGGGTATTGCTACTCATAACACTTGCAAAAGTTGATAAGATGCTCAGACACCTGGTCAGGGTCTGGTCTAAGACCTAGAACAAAACAGATGACTGAAAGAATTTCATCTGAAATGGGAAAAAATAATAATCTTGGAATTAGGAGAGCCATACATCAAATTGGTTACTGGAGACATAAGAAAATCTTTAACATATACAATTCATGAAAACTAGGAATGTTTCACAAGGCCTCAGACATCCATAATATCTGTAGTGGATGAATTTGCTAGTACTCTTACTTTATCGTTAACTCTCTGAAAGATTTTCACTCTCCCCTTCGGATACCAAAGGGTTTTTTTAGCGTACTGAGGAAAAGGATGATAAATCATGATACATATATTTCTCTCTCTGGCACAGATTGTTGCATTAACAACCCTTGGCTTGGTTGGAACTTTACAGTTTCCCCTATGTAAGGGGTGGCTTGCAGGTGCTCTGCTCCTGATCATACCAAAGAACTGACGCTGATTAGAACTGGTCAAAACAGGACAGGACAATGTTTTGGGGTAAAAACTTTCTAATTTTGAAAATTTTCAACCTGCTCTAATTGCAACTCGATTTACTCCCTGCTCGGAAGGCAGACAAAGTCTCTCTCTTCGCTTCTTTTGTGAACAGTTCCTTCCACACTATGCCACCCTCTACCCCCTCATCTGCCCTCTTGCTTGCATCTGGGAGTACTTTGCTCTCCCCAGCACTCTGCAGCTACAGCCACAATCTGATGGGGGAGTACAGGAGGACCTTACTCCCCGCTTACTCCTCCACACAGCTGAGTGAAGTCTGAGACAGTCTCTAGCCTTTCTGTTCAGGAACATGTAATGTGGTTCATGGGGTTCATAAAGGAAACATTTATTTAATAACAGGAAAATTCTTACATTCCTCAAGGGCCACTGAAGTCAGACAGAAGAAATTATTTTGCTCAAGGCTGAGTTTTGTTGCCTGAGGTTTT
The DNA here is from genome assembly GCF_013100865.1 of Trachemys scripta elegans. NCBI lineage: Eukaryota > Metazoa > Chordata > Testudines > Emydidae > Trachemys > Trachemys scripta. The sequence goes on along the minus strand of NC_048299.1, from coordinate 233,654,212 downwards.
TCTGCTTCAGTCTTCTTCCCAGCAAAGCTAAGGCTATACAAAGATTAGAAGCAATATTTTCTTTTACTATGATGACTGTCAATTGAGTTTCTTTTGCCTTTAAAATTAATATAGATTCATAGATTTTAAAGCCAGAAGGAACTGTTGTAATCTAGTGTGAGCTCCTGTATAACACAGGACACAAGATTTATGTATATAAATATAGAGTGTTCTATATATACACACAATATATAATATTACTATATAATCATATGTAAGACTTCATATTACACACACGCAACAATTTGAGAATTGTACATCTGAGATTATTACATTCTTATTTTTCCACCTAAGTTGTTTTAGGATATTTTTCCATTAAAAACATTTAAAAGATTCCCTCCTGATATGACTATTGAGGTATCTTGTTTCTTCACTGATTACGTTGATGTAATAAATATTTTAAAAAGCTGAATCAACATTTTTGTTTAAAAAAAAAATCTCACCTGTTAGACAATTATCCCCTCTTGCTTTATAATAATATACATGTACCAGTATGTTCTTGCTATGTTTTCTCACGTAAGAAGAATTCAAACCTGAGATTGAAACAACTTGTCTGAAATGAAAACTAGAGGATATCAGGAAATGCACTGAAACCCAAAGAGCAATAATCTTCAAACACAGACTTAATACCTACAGTGTATTTCCCAGACCTATAATAGCTCATCATGCAGCTTAAGGGAATTTGAGAAAACATACAAAGATAACTGTAAAGTTATATAGAATTAACAAAAAAGGAACAGAAAAGCTCCCGTGTCAGAACAGTCAGAAATTGTGATGAATTTGACAAAACAATATGTGTCAGTAAATGAGTTAATGTCAATAGCATGTTCTGCTCTGTTGGTTGAAAACCAACAACTCATTCTGATATTTAAAAACAAGAGAAAAATAATGAAAAACAAAACAAAAAAATCTGAATTCTTCAGGAATGATCACAACACTACAATTCACAATACGGTTACTGTTGGCTAAGATTTTCAACAGTGCTTAGCAATTGTGGAGGCCTTGATTTTGAATTCCTAACTTGAGACCCTATTAATGGGGAATGATTTTTGGAGGATAAGTGCTCAGCATTTTCTGAAAACTGGGTCCTTCCTTTCATATGTCAAGGTGATCATTTAAAAACTGAGACCTCACCCCACCCCCAGATGATTCTTTAGCTCTGAAAATCTTGGCTACATGGTTTTGGACCATTGCTGTAGAGCATCACTGTGGTTTTTTAAGGAGTAATCCTACTGAAGGAAGCTCACAACACAGGTAACTGCCTCACCTTCTTTTCCACAGAGGAAAAGACATAGGTAGAAGATCTTTGGAGCAAGTAAGCTGAGAATTCAGTAAAGAAACTGAAGAAGGAAAGGACATAATATAAAGAGATGTAACATCAAGAACAAGACAAAGGAAATTTCACTGAAGTGGCTGAAGTATAGAGAGAGACACAAGGTGGGTGAGGCAATATCTTTTATTGGACCAACTTCTGTGTTGAATGGGACAAGCTTTCAAGCCTCACAGAGCTCGAAAGCTTGTCTCATTCAATAACAGATGTTAGTCCAATAGAAGATATTACCTCACCCACCTTGTCTCTCTAATATCCTGGGCCCAACATGGCTACAACAACACTGCAAACTGAACAAGAGGCTAGGTCTACACTAGGAGAGGGGTCGATTTAAGATATGCAAATTCAGCTACACGAATAGCGTAGATGAATTCGACGTATCGGAGCCGACTTACCCCGCTGTGAGGACAGCGGCAAATTGACCACCGCGGCTCCCCTGTCGATGGCGCTTACTCCTACCTGTGTTGGTGGAGTACGCGCATCGATTCGGGGATCGATTGTCGCGTCCCGACGAGACGCGATAATTCGATCCCCGAGAGATCGATTTCTACCCGCCGATCCAGGCGGGTAGTGAAGACAAGCCCAGAGACATTTTATTTATATTACTTTACTGAAAAAGTAAACCTTGGATGAAAAATGTTACTAAATAGTTGTTCATGTTTTTGTGAAACACTTTCAGGTTTGTTTTTAGACGTCAGCATAATTGTTAGGCCATCAAACAATTAAACTCACAGCATAGGTTTTTTAAACAGCAAAGTTCAGAGTTTCATGCAGAGATGAAGTTTTACTGTAATTTAGCCACAGCTTGATATCTAGTCTACTCATGGATCAAAGTCTTTGCTTATGAGATTCTTTATGGTAAGGGAAAGAGTCATAACTACAGCGCTGTTTATAAAATTAAATTTGCATTTTAATTTAAAAAATAATGTCACACTTTTCAAAATTCTATTTACTTGTATTCTGTTATAGTATCTTCTAAAAAAAAAGTAATCAAGCGTGCATAAATGCTGAATCAGTGAAATGGCATAAGAATATATTTGGATTAAATTAACCAAGTAGCTAACTGAACCCTAGTGTATATCCAACTGGGCAACATAGACCAGCTACTTTACTAATCACCAAGAGTTTTAATTAATTTGAAAAACTCACAAACTGCTTATCCAATTTTAATTCACTCATCATTAATAATCAACTGGCAGTGAATTTAAATACAACTTTTTCTAATTCTGACTTTCTCAAATTTTGGGTGGCCTAATTTAAAACATTTAGAGATACATTAATCCTTATAGTGATGCTGACTTGATTCCTGGCTTCAACAGCCCCTAATGGGCTGTTGCACCATTGTAGAATGACCAGAACCACACTCTTCTTTATGCCAAGAAATAGTGACATAGTTATAGGGGATGGGAGTGTGGGCGTCATCTGCTTAGAAAGAATCCCCAGTGAAGGAGGCTTCCTTAGGAAAGGTCCTGAGGCTTCTTTGCAGAACCAGCATAAAGTGGTTGCAATACACCTAAGAATGACCTCACTACACATGAAGCGGTGGGGGCCATTGTCTGACTTTGTAGGAAAAGGTGTGTGGCATCTTTATGGGCTAGATAGCCCAAGAGTGACTTTCTGCACCAGCTTCAAACCAGGTCAGCATGGGGATGCCAACCCATTCCCTGCCCTAGGTGACTGGAAGAGAGAGGAAGCCATTTAGATCCATTCCAGTACAAAAAAAGTCCTCTTTTACCTGGACCAGGTGGAGCAGCACCCATCCGTGGATGTAATTAAATACCAGGTTTGGCCATGCTCCCGCTGTGGGCACTATGCTAGTCGCTCCTTTCTCAGGGGGTGGGAAGAATTTTTTTCCCTCACTGCCAGGTAAGAATGGGAGTGTGGTGTTGCCTTCCCCACAGCAGGTTGAGGACTTAGCTGGGTGAACATGAAAGAGGGGTTAGGCTAGGATGTCACAACTCATTTTGTAAGTGAGTGGTGAATGTCTAGTGCAGGTACTCCATAGTGGAGTGATATGGTAATCAGATAAAAGGGTTGGCAAAGGCTTAAAGGAGGTATTCTTTAAAGGAATAGAAACAGGGGTTCGGGACTTCTATGATTGGTATGGCAGGGAGCCAACACAACACTTATTTATAGCCCCTCTTAACCTGCATTCAGGGGTCGGGTGATGAGCTGGTTGAGGACTAGAATAGGTAAAGGGGGAGGCCTCTGGGTATATGTAAATGGTTCTGGAATTACCTGCACTGTACAAATTGATCTGCTGGGTACTCCCTGACATTTAGGAATAAAGTTGCAGCCTAATTAAACTATATCCAGTGCCTTCTGTCCTTTCTCCAGCATAACTAGACAACAACCCTGGAAGGCCTGATCTGCACAGGAACTGACCATCTCGACCTCCAGTTCAAGTCAATTGGATCTGCAGCTGCTCAGTCTCTGAAAAATAAATCCACAGGTATTTTGGGCACTCAAAAACAGAGGAACTCTAGAAAATGTAGGCCTTAGTTTCTTGGAAATAATCTTATTGTTGTGATTTGGTGAGACTTACACAGCATTGCTTACAGGTTGCCACAGTTCTTCAAAAATGCTGGTGAATACCTGGCAATTTTTGACATATCTCGAACAAAGCATCTCCATTTTTCATTTTGAAATTACTTTGTTTTGAAATTCTTTATTTTGTATTATATTATAATGGGTTTTTTAAAAAGAGTAAAATTCAAAATAAAATATTTTGATCAAGTTTTTCCTTCACAGAAAATTTTGAAGATTCTGGGTTTTGTTCTAATATGAAATAATTCCCATTGGGAGTTAGGCACCTCATGGGATTTTAAAATTCTTCCCCTTAATCTTTCTAGCTCATCGCGTCTAATGTGTCAAATGGGGTGAGATAATTAGGCTTGAAAGGATGACATGTTTATGGTTAAATGTCAGCAAACATCAATTTCACAGTTCACGCAAACACACAAACCAATGAAAAAATATTTCCATGAATAATAATAAAAATTTACAGATAGACAAAGTAAGAAAAATGCCACTTGAGAACTGAGTTTAAATCAAGAATATTTTGTATATTTTGACATATGATGTTGACAATTTGTGTTTTAATGGTTATAAAGCGTTAACTTTTTCAAACTTGATGTCTGTCAATAAAAAATTGTCTGACTTCATCCATTATCTGACCCTCCCCATAATTTCCTGCAACTCTGAAAAGTTATTGAAATAAATAAAGTAATTAAAAATAAATCAATATCTGTCAAAATGATCAAAGATAAAAATCAAATTCTTCCAAGCCTAAATATAGTGTACCTTCCTAACAGGGGTGTCTGAAGATTACCTAATATTTGTAAAGTGCACTGTTATTTTTATTACAACTATTAATATTTTAACTATTATTCTGAAGGATTCTTTTGGACAACATTTTAAAACAGCATAGTCTACATTCATTTTTTAAAAAACATCCATTATTGTTCTCATCCTTTTTATAAGCATTCATGCAGTATTTTATCATAAAAAACATACAAAAACTTCTTCATATTTCCCTAAACAACATTTTTAAATATTAACAAAATGCTACTCTTTCCCTCAGGTTCCCTTTTGCATCAATAAAAAACCTACTGCAGTCTTCCCAAATGCTTCAACAAAATTGTTTATTTAAAAAAATTTTCCCCTAGGCTCCCCTTCATAATATTTTAAAATAATGAAACAATTATATATGACTAGGCCCTGTTTCCCTAAACAGTGTTTTGAAATATTAAAAAGAATCCCATTGTTAATCTGCTCCCCATTCTTGGCATCAAAACTATTCATTTATTTATTAAAAATTTAGTTGGCCTGTTCTTTTGTCCCCCGTTCCCTAAGGCCACCATCTTTTCCAGTATTAAATCCATTTTGATTTTTCCACAAAATCTTCACTCCTTATCATGTTTGAAATTTGGAGCTGGTCAAAAATCAGAATGGCAAAAATTACCAGTCCTTCTCCTATTGTAGGACTGAAGTCACTAAAACTCACACTGGCCTAAATGGGACCTGCATTGAGTCTTCATTCTCAATCTCCCTTTAGGGGGAAGGGCGGATGACACAATGAGTGAAGTGGTGATAGGCACCAGAAATCAACACGAAAATACCAATTCCCTGCTGTCAGTGACTGGACACCTGTGCAACTTTACCAAAGTCTGTGTGTTTGCACAGGTATTAATGAGTTCAGAAGATGACCCAAAACCTTTAATTCACAACCCTAGTAACTTCTCATCTTTTAAACCTGTAAAATAGTGATATTCATTTATCTACTTTGATTGACGGTGTACATTTGGCTGACTAAATCCCTCCTAATTACTTGTTAGAAAGATTTCCTAAGTGAGTATGTTAAGACACCAGTTTCTATAACCAGAGAAGATGCTGCCATTCATGTTTGTGAGAAACATCATTTTCATGCTACCCCGGGAACAAGTCAAACAATCCATTTTCCTTAATATTGCGCTCAATCCAATTGAACTGCCCTTCAGTTCAGTTGCCACTGAATATTATGTAGCACTTGGCAGGTGTGAAGTTAAGAAAGGGATAACTTAGGCAGAATATCAGGGAAAAGATTCCTGACACTGATCTCTATTAGCCTGTTGAACAATCTTCCAGTGGAAGCAATGGAATGGCCATTCAAAACTAGACAGAACAAACCACTAGTAAATGTATAATAGGGAAAAATCCTGCCACTGGCAATGAAATGTGTTAGATGGCCTAAATCATCTACTTAATTACTAGGTCCTCTGCTCTGAATTCATCTCAGGTGTAACTACTGTGTCTTCCACGCCTTTACACAAAAGTCCTATGATTCTGCCAATCTTGCTAGTATAGTGTGCCAAAATATGTGCATCTTAGCCAGTGTCTTCAAATGATGTATTCTTGTTATTCCTCACTCCTGTCCCACAACTCTTCATGCCAGAGTCCTCAGAAGTGCAACAATATTTGTCACAAGGTTGAGGAGTTAGAACTAGATTATATTGTTTCCCTAGGAAGTTTCACACTGTGCCACAGATTTCTCAGATTCTGAGCACCAGCAACCACTTCAATTTTAACTCCCCTTCCTTCCCCCAAAGCTTCTCTCCCACTACAGTTAAACCCTTGTGTCTGATTTATTGCAGGACTTTTCCAGGTGTCTATAATATTCATGAGTCATTTAGTTAAAGCTTCTGCATAACCATATTGGCTACCTGACAGATTGCCGAAACAGCTCTAAAACCCACAGTAAAGGCCTTTCCTAAGGGTGAGTGTCTCACCTGTGCACATCAGGGTGTTTGTAATAGCTCTGGGTCTGATCATGAGGCAGGACCCTACCAAACCACAGAGTAATAATGGAGACTTCTAATTGATCAATTTAAATAATACATAATCAGTAGATCAGGAAACACCCAAGAAGTGTCTATGCTAAGGCCAAACCTATTTACAATGAAGAATTTCAGTGTCTTGTTTTAAGGGTACCCAGAATTTTACATATGTATGTATAGAGTGTATATACTTAATGACTTGTCTGAGCTGTAAGTAAAGCATTACAGCTTTGACAACAGCAACATTTAGCCACTAGGTTTAATCAACTCTCTGTGTTTTACTACTATACAGCTACAGGCACATCTGAATAAATCTGCAGAGCCACTTGCCATTAATCTCAATCTGTGCTTTGCCATCATTTTTATCATCTCCCACTTGAATGTGTAATACTCATCTGATGAGCTGTCACTTGCTTTTCTCATATCTGGGCATGGCATTGTTCCCATCCATCCTTTTTAATATATGCTCAGCCTTTTGTCAGTTACTTTCTATTTTGACTTTAACATACGACTCACATTTTCCATATTTATTACCACTTTCTTCTCTGCACCTGAGTAATTGTGTATGATCAAGGATATATGAACATCAGTAAAATGTGAAGAGTTCTGCTACCTTCCATTCTAGTTAGCTTGTTTCATTATTAGTGCATGTTAAAGCATCATGCCACTTTTGGATCTTGGACGGGATGGAACTTAGTGTGGACCCTATGTTTTCCAAACACATGGCAATCAGCCTAGGTAGACTCTGCAACTCCTTCCCTGAGAAAACAACATGCTTAGGTAGCCATATAATACCGCATCTATTTTTAGCCATAATGCAGCTACTAACAACAGGGAATCACCTTGGACCTGGGAGCTGCCAATGTGACAGAATAGCCAGAAAAGCTTGTAGATATTCCATGGACTAGCAACTGCAAAGTTTCCTTTCTGCAGAACAAGACCCTATGGCTGAACATAAATAATTGATTTCGTATTCAGCCAAATTAAAATGTATAGGAACTGCCTTCCAGGTGGTTTAAATAATTAGTGTAAAAATTAAGTTAGACAAAAGATAGCTTATTCATAGATACAGATTCCATAGTCGCTTCTACAATTTGTTTCCTTCCGTCACGTTTCATTGCAGTGGTTCAGTAACAATATCATACTGTCATGGTAGAGTGTCATCCCTGACTTTTCAGAAAAAGGTAAATTGGTATGAGAATGATAAAGCTGTTTAATAACTCTGTTACAGTAATAACAGCAATGTATCTATGCAATTGCCACTGCCAGACTTTCAAAACGAAGGTAAAAGACTGGTGAAATATTTAATACATTATAATAAATAAAAATATATTAAACATTATATTCTAATGGAATGCAATGGTGAAAGGGCCAGAATTGCTGTGCAAGGTGCTCCGATATTTGTGCTAGTACAAAATCCTAATATATGAATTGACAGAGAGCATTTATGTCATCTGCCATTATCTACCAAACCTGAAAGCTATTAGCTTTGAAAAACGCTACTCATTATCGAATTAGCTTTTAATTACCATAGAAAACTCAAAAATTAAGATAAGAAAAAAAAAGAGCAGATATTTGAACTTGCATTGGACCCCCACCAAAACTGACTTCAATCAGGCTAACCTGAGTCTGGCAGTGCATTCCAGTGAGTCTCTGCCAGGGCATAACCGTCCACCAGTAGGGATCCAATTGCAGGACTGGAGCCATAAACAGTAATCCTTTGGGACATGAACTGTATATTCCTATGTATTTATCCTTGCACATTGGGGCCTGGAATCTGATTGGGGCTAGCAGGTCAAGTCACCGGCCAGTACCTCAAATAGCATTCTCAATAGCAACAGGATGTCAGTCCCTTTTCATCAGGACTGAGTTTTATTTCTCCAAGTCAAAACAGTTCAATAAATTCAACTGATAAAATAAGCCCTTCCCTCAACCCACAGTGAGTCACAGGTGCCTGCGTGCTCCCTGCAAAGTTCACTCTAAAGCGAGCTGCTTGACTTTTTATCTGCGAACCAAGTGGCCTACAGACTATCATCTGATCATTGGCCTCTGACCCATCAGCTGGAAAGTAGTTAACTAGTCACAGGTGGCAGATAAGCCCCACTCCCTTAAAGGACCAGTCCACCCTGTGACAGGACCTTTGGGTGTTAACACAATATAGATGAGTAAATGATAATAAATAAATGAATGAATGTGCCTCTATTATACATGTTGGTGCTGTTTATAAAATGAAATATCCCTTTCAAAAGTATTGTATATAAAATGCTGATTTCTAGAGGCACAGAGGCTTCCATAACACATCTTTATCTGCATTGATGGGGACATGGTGTTTCCATACAGATACTATCCCTGGAAACAAGCTCAACAAATATATTTGCCTATATATAATACTGTTGCTTGTTGCTCATTGTTTGTCTAATATGTCATATTAATCATCAAGGGTTATGTCCCCAATTCTGAGCAGCACAGATGCAGGCATGGGGAAAGAGAAAAGGGCAAAGATCACTCTGCGCTACCTTTGCATCTTCCAAGCTGTGGAAGTGGCCAGGGATCAGAGCTGAACTGAGCATGGGTTGGCAATGACTGCCCCAATCATGCCCCTACACTGGGCAAGCAGCATAGAGCCATTCTGCCAGCAGCAGATCTTACCCGCTACCTAAAAGAATCCTTAAGTGGTGTAGAGGTGCTTTAGTGACTTCTATTCCCTCCACACCCGGTGTCCAAAGCAAGGTCGTATGTGGGTCAAAGAGGCATGGTTAGGGCATCACTGTGCACATTGGCAATCACTAGCTGCTAGAAAAGCCCCTTGGGGCCATGGACAACCAGGCTGTGCTAATTTATGCTATGGCCCCTCACACACATGCCAGCTGGAGGAAGTTAGTGGCAGGCTTTTCAAGGCTGCAGTCACATTTTTTTCCCCATTACTCCTTTTGGGGCAGCATAGTCCCAAACTCTCAGCTTAGCTGAAATGGTCAATCTAGCCAATAGTGACTATTCTTGTTTTTCTTTGCTGTTGGTAGGGTGCCAACTAAAGTCTTGCAATCACTTCACCTCCAGCCAGAGGAATGTGAACCATTGTGCTGATGATGTAAGTGTCCTTGTGCTCCAGTGCGTATATGTAACAAACACACATTCGCTTTTAGTGTTCTCAGCTCCTCTGAGCTTAGAGATGCAGGTTGAAAGCACTTTTGGCAACTGCTAAAATTTTTCAGTTGCACACTCACTGAACAGTCTCTTCTTTAGGAAAAGTAAATGGAAGAAAAAGCTAGTTTTCTCTTGGTAGTGTAAACTTTGGGTGTGCTAGAATTTGTTTCAGTGCACCTCTCTAACTGCTTCAACACAAAGCCAGAATACAGACCTAGAATTCTGTTACTGAGGATTTTCACCAAGGATTGCACAGAGTCAACCTCCCCACAAACAAGTCCAAAAAGAAACTAACTTAGTTCTTATGTACCAATTTTGTAAAATTTTGTAATGAGAAAGAATCAATAATAGCTGAATTTTTACTACATACCAAGGCTACTTTGTAATTCACATACATTATGTTCAGTTATACATAAATAAATGAAACCCACCAAAACACAGTGAGAAGTAACTCAGAGTTCCAAAAGTTTGAGTTGAGTTCACCTGAGTCTCAGTTAGAGTCTTTGTTCATCAGCTCTATACAGTTGAGTCAGCAGCACTGCAACCATATCTTCCCTCCTCTTGCAGAAATCTCTAGAAATCTCCACACATACTCTCTCTCCTCCTCTGCTGGAATCACTCACTCAGCTAGTCAGCTAACTAATTAAGCAACACATCAGTATTAAGTATATAAATAAATAACTCTCAGCAAAATAGTTCAGGGTTAGGAGACAATACACTGCATTCTGCACCTGTAGCTAACCTTCTCCCAACCCATGGCAGGGCACATGTCTTTTTATAAAGCACTACTTGCCCTTAATGGAGTCTATTAGTCCAGCTACAGGGACCCTATTGAGCATGCCCAAAACTCCAGAAATTTCTGGTTGTGGAATACTAATTGTGCATCTGACTAGCAACAATGACCCAGACACAACTTACTCTTCTCTCCTCCTTCTCTTTAGACCTCTTAAAGACATATCTCCCTATTAGGCACATGGGTTACACTAGCTCATCTTTTACATTGAGCAGTATTGACAGATGTACGGTTGACAACTTTCTAATTGCATAAAATCGAACACCCTTGCCCTGCCGTCAGCTCCGCCCCTTCCTGGGGCCCCGCCCATGCCCCACTCCTTCTCCAAGGCCTTGCCCCCACTCACTCTTGCCCCCACTCACTCTATCCCCCCTGCCTCCAACATTCGCTCTCCCCTACCCTCGCTCACTTGCTCATTTTCACGAGGCTGGGTCAGGGGATTGGGGTGCAGGAGGGGGGTGAGGGTTCCAGCTGGAGGTGGGGCTCTGGGGCTGGGGATGAGGGGTTGAGTGTGGGAAGGGGCTCCAGGCTCAGGCAGGGGGTTAGGATGCAGGAGGGGGTGAGGGCTCTGGGCTGGGGAAGTGGGCTCTGGGGTGGGGCCAGAAATGAGGGGTTCAGGATATGGGAGGGGGCTCCAGGCTGGGGCAGGGGGTTGGTGTGTGGGAGGGGGTGAGTGGTGCAGGCTCTGGGCATTACTTACCTCAGGCAGCTCCCAGGAAGCGGTGTCATGGCCCCCAAGCTCCTAGGCAGAAGGGTATCCAGGTGGCTCTGTGCCTTGCCCCCACCCGCAGGCATCACCCTGGATTCCTGGACAATGGGAGCGGCAGAGCCAGCACTCAGGGTGGTGCCTGCAGGCAGGGCCAGCACACTGAACCCCCTGGCCAGCCCTCCACCCAGGAGCCGGACATGCCAGCTGCTTCCTGAGAGCTGCGTGGAGCTGGGCAGGGAACCTGCCAGCCCCCATCCACTGCCAACCAGACTTTTAACATCCCAGTCAATGGTGATGACTGGACCTGCTAGAGTCCCTTTCAACCAGGTGTTCCGGTCGAAAACTGGACACCTGGCAACCCTAGACAGATGTAATAGGGTCATCCATCACACTGCATGCACATGCTCTCTTCTTTTTGACTGGCTGTGCTTTTATTCCTTTGTTTTTTCACAATGCTTTTTAGGAACTGAAAATACAGTACACACGGTCACTCTTACCAACCTGTAACAAACATACCTGGGTAATAAGGCTTATTAAAAACACTGGGCCTGAATTTCATTCACACGAAGGTGCCTTTACACATCTCTGTCAGTGTAAAGGGGTGTTCAAGGGTATGTCTACATGACAAGCAGCAGCCCACAGCAGCAAGTCTCAGAGCCTAGGTCTACCAACTCGGGCTCATGGGTAAAAAAGCACATAGGGTATGTCTACACTGCAAGTGCCAGCCAACTGGGGCTTGCAGGGCGCGTGCTGCAGGGCTGTTTCATTGCAGTGTAGACTTTCAGGCTCAGGCTGCAGACTGAGATCTGGGACCCTTCCACCTTGTAGGGTCCTAGAGCCTGGCCTCCAGTCCAAGCCAGAACATCTACACTGCAATGAAATAGTCCCGCAGCCTGATCCCCATGAGCCTGAGTCAGCTGGCACAGGCTAGCCGGGGGGTTTTCATTGCAGTGTAGATGTACCCATAGAGATCCTATGCTAAAAATATCTGTGTAGACATTCAGGCTCAAGCTGGGGCTGGGGCTTGGGCTCTGAAACCTACTGAGACAAATGAACCCCCAGCTGTTCACCCAGACTCTGAGACCCATTGCTGTGGACTAACAGCTTGCCATGCTGATATACTCAAAGTGTAAATGAAAACCAGGCTCAGGATCCTTTACCTATTCATATAGGGCCTGATACTACATAAATTTCTCAAGCAAAACCCACATTGGTTTCAGTAAGAATTCTTCTAATGACTGCAGAATGGAACCCCAGGAGGGTGTAGTAAGAAGAGGGCCTGAAACATAAGGCCTCGTATTAGAGGCCTGGTATGAGGCCTGAGGCCTTGGCTAAAGTAGTCAAAACTTTGCTGATATAAAGAAAAGTTAAGTTAAGTTGTGAGGAAGAGGCAGGCCCTGCTCACAGAATCTGGCAAGAACAGGGCTGATATTGCAGAAACACACATGCTAGGCACAAGAATATATACACAAACACATTCCAAAAAGGTGGTACCAGAACACCTTGATACCAAACACATCCCCCAAAGATAACAGGAACACGCTGACTCATCTTAAGGATAACGTCAGGATGACAGCATGATGGATAGAGATGTTTTGATCAAACCAACATATACAAGGTAATGGGTGGCACCCTAATACGTCAGAGGGTGGCACCCTAATACGTCAGAGGGTGGCACCCAGAGATGTCAGGGGCAATACATAATTGGTTTGTATTGGTGTATAAAGATGTATCTCAGAGGGAGTGTCTTTGGCCAGCTTAGGGAGGAGTGGAAAGTCCCGCCACTGACTGAGCTGCATCCATTGTCACGAGCATACATGTCTTAGTATCCTCGTAGAGTCTGCTAGGTGCTATTATTGTGCTTCATTGACAATAAACCTGGCCGGGCACCTTTGCTATTAAACCAAGTTTTGTGGTCTTATTGGGCAGTTCGATTGGAGACTGCTGTACAGATTATCTGGCCAGAGCCAGTGCAGCATGCAGAGAGAACACATGCACGCAGTCGAACATCTGACAACAGAGGCAAAGGTATAGGGACTTCAACACAGTTGACAAGATTACATGATTAATCCTTCATACTGTCTCAAGCCCTTACATGCTTGTTCCCAGAGGCCAGGTCTACACATCATTTTAATACTGGTTTAACTATTTTGGTTAGGAGTTTGACTTTTTTACCAAAATAGTTTTACTGGTACATCCCCTAATGTGAACACAGTGGTACTGGTCTAAAAGTGCCTTATACCAGTATAGCTTAGTTCCCTTCCCATACAGGAATAGCAATACTACTATAAAGCACCTTTATACTGGTACAACAATGTTCACACTGTGACACAACTTGTGTGTGTAGACAAGCCCTAATTCTCAACAGCACAAGGATAAAAGGGACAAGATGTGAGCAGAAAATAGGCTTAAGTGTAATCTTCCCTATGCAAGTTAGGCATTTAGCTATGTACTCCTGAGTTTGAGTTTTGTTCACTATTGGTCACGAGTAACTTATTGTCATCAGTAGTGCTTTAATTAGCCTGGTCTAAATTAAAACAACAACCTGGTCAGAAAAAATCCAATGAAACATTTTTTGTCCAAATTTAATGATTCATCAAAATCTAACCATTTCATAGTTTGATTTTGGTGAAATTCCAGTGGAACCCTGCCTGGTTTCCTGCTAGCTCACCTGCCCAGCTCCTCAGCAGCTTGCTATCTTGACATATCACTGCTATTCAGTGGTGAGCAGCTGTGAAACTGAGATATCAATTTCAGTCACTGGCTGCCAGAGTCACCAGCTCCACTGCAGCCCACCAGGTGGGCAGAAACAGATCCCAGGGAGAATATTTCATTTCAGAAATACCATGGTTTTGTGTTTGTAAAATAAAATATGCAGAATTTCAGTTCCACAAAATTGTTTGAGTTTTCAGATTTTTGTCTCAATTTGGGATGGATTTTTTTTTTAAATCTCATAAATTTTCCCAGAATGATAAAACCATTTCTCATGACGATCCTATGATGACAATAAGGGTGCATTTCAAAAAGTGTACAGTTTAGCTGAAAGTGTAGACATCTGAAATTGTGTTCAGCATCATTACAGAAACCATATTTTATCATATTTTTTCAGAACATGAAAGGATCTTTCTCTGGACCTAGACAAAATGATCTTTTATTGTAAATATACCATGATCTCTGGGGTTTGTATGTGTTTGTGCAAGTGGGTACATGTGAGTGAGTGCACATGTACCTTTGTTGGAAAAAATCTTAACAAATGAAGTACTCTAACTCTGCAGGGAAGTAAAGTATTTACCCATGCTTCTTCTCATAGATTCTAATTCAGAAGGGACCACAGTGATCATCCAGTCTGACCTCCTGTATGACACAGGCCCAGAATGCCTTCAAAATAATACTTAGAGCAGATCTTTTAGAAAAAAAAACCACTCAATCTTTATTTTAAAATGGTCAGTGATGGAGAATCCACCACAACCCTGGGTAAATTGTTCCAATGCTTAATTACTCTCACTGTTAAAAATGTATGCCTCATTTCCAGTCTGAATTTGTCTAGCTTCAACTTCAGCCATTGGATCATGCTATATCTTTCTCTGTTAGATTGAAGAGCCCATTACTAAATATTTGTTCTCCATGTAGGTACTTACAGACTGTAATCAAGTCATCACTTAACCTTCTCTTTGTTAAGCTAAATAGACTGAATTCCTTGAGTCTATCACTATCAGACATGTTTTCTAATCCTTTTCTATCCATTTGATAGTGCATGTCTTGTAAAAACCTGATTCTTTCATGGTAAAAAAATGTAATATGTAGGGTATGTGCTTCCTCCATTTGTTCCTACACAAAGAATGACAGGTCCAAATTGTGTGGTTTTCATTGTTAGACAAAGTGTTAGACAAAATTGACAAGATGTCTAGACAGGGATTCTGAAGAATCCTGAAATGGTTTATAATCCATCAAGCCTGATTTCAGGGTGTAAAGGGATTGTAATTGGTTACCAGTTTTTGCTCATGTTCCAAAGCAGACTAAGGAGGGGAAAAAAGGTTGAACAAGCATTTGGATAATATGATTTAAGGATATTGCAGAGAAATCTAATAATTAGTTGACACAGTTGATTAGGAATAATAGGAATAAACTGTCAGCAGAGCATACAAGTAATTTGATTTATGTGTTTGATTTTAAATTTCAACTGTAATACAATAGGTAAGCGTCTCGAAAGAAATAATTCAGGATAAAAGAACAGATGTAATTACATTCTGAGCTCTATTGATCAACATATGCTGTTGTGCCAAAGTGATTTGTTGATGTTAGCTCTTATCCTCTTTTTTGAAAGACACATTCCTGGCCTCAGAGACAATACTGGGAAGATTGGTTTATTGAAATCTATATGGTGAACGACTTTAAAATGAAGAATGGATATTATTTTACCTGACATATATTTGTAAAAGGAATACAATTAATTAGTAAACAGTAGGTTTATTTCTACTGGCCAGATTCTGATTCCCTTACTCACACTGAGTAGTTTACCTTAATCATTCAGTTGTTCCACTAATTTAATAGCACTTTTCAAGGAGTAAGTTACTACTTAGGGCTGGTCTACACTAGGGAGGGGGATCGATCCAAGATACGAACTTCAGCTATGCAAAGTCCGAATTACCTGGGGTCCACATGGCACGGGATCGACGGCCGTGGCTCCCCTGTCGACTGCGCTACCGCCGCTCGCTCTGGTGGAATTCCAGAGTCGACGGTGAGCGCGTTCGGGGATCGATATATCGCGTCTTAATGAGATATATCGTCTTCACTACCCGGTAGTGAAGGGTAGTGAAGACGGGTTGTGAAGACGTACCCTCAGTATAAGGCAGGGCATTACAATCTGGTCCTATAATTGGGTGTTTTATTAAGACATTATGGCAATCCAAATATGGGTCAGAGCATAACCCTCAATTCTGTTGTTTATGTGGAGTCCATTTAAAATACAAATATCTTCCCACCCTTGCTCACATTTATATTTTACTCTGAGAAGTGTCCTTATTTTTTCAGTGGGGTTACTTACTGAGCATGCTAATACTTAGCATGAGTAAGAGTGGCAGAGTCTGGTCTTAGATGAATGTGATATACCACAGCAAACAAACACAACTATGTTTGAAGAAGGTAATTAATGTTACAAAGTCAGGCACTCAAAATAAATTCCAGAATTAATATTGCTACCACAACTTTAAATTCTGCCTCTTTGTGCTAACTGCATATAGAGTTGGCCAGAAAATGGAAATACCTTCCCCAGAAAAAGTTCTGGACCCTTTGATTAATTTACCATACAAATTGCACAAATCACTAACAACAGGTTCTTTACTCTCAGAGCTATATAAGAATTACAATAGAAATTGAGATTGATGAATCACACAAATAGAGAAATGAAGACTTTATTCAGATCCACACAAACAAGCATTATTGCAATGACAGAAAAATAAAGAGAAATATAGATATAGGACTAAATATAGCAAAGCAGCAAACAGCACAGAGACCACACACCCACACTGAATCATGCATACTCACAATTTTATGGAAACCATTAAAGTGAAGACAGTAAGTGGAAGAAGCACCAGAAGTGGGTATAACAATTCAGTTTTTACAATCCCATCACCTACGACCAACTAGGTGTTGGTCTCACAACCTTTTATAACCCTATTGTCCTTGCACCTGCTCATCCCCAGCCCAGACATGCCAAATCCACGGGAAAAAACGCAGAAATTGGGCTTGGTTTTGGCTTAATTGGTTTGTGAGTTGGTTGTTGGCTAATTTTTGGCTTGTAGCTTCTTTTTTTTTTTTTTTTTGATTGGCTCCCAGCAAGCAGGGGCAAGGGTGGGGCAAGCAGGGCCAGGGGCAAGCAGGGGCAAGGGGGGGAGAGAGTCAGGAGTGCACAGCCGAGTGAAAGTTGGCAACTGTGCCCCACCCCCATATCTGGGACCATATTTGATTTGGTCTTTGCTCTTTGTCCTTGTTTGTTATTTCAGGATTCCATAATTAGGGTTCTCACTGTTGCAAATAAGTTATTTGTATCAACATATTTCCCAATGGTTTTGATACATTAATGAAGTTTTGCTCCATGATTACAATACCAAAAAGCCCTGAAAATTCCATTATTTCAGGCATAAACTATTCTTTTGTGGTTTATTTGTCTATCACAAGATACTTCTTGCTAAATCTTATAACCTGAGGTCAAACACTCATGCTAAATATTTGGGCCATATGCCTACTACCAGGCCCTATATGCCTCAGATTTATTATTAAAGCATTTTAGCATTTCTTAGCATAGGAATTGTAGTTTAATCCTGATTAAGAGCTTCCCAAAATCAAGTCAGGTCACAGGTCAAAAATTCACATTTTTGAAAAATATTTAATCTCAAATTAGGCTGAAATGTCAAAAATGTGTCTTTCACTGGAAGGGATTTCCAGAAAAAAATCATCTGTGAATTTCACTTTCTGCCTGCCTTCTGAATATTTTTTGATGGAAAATCAAAAAATTTCTGCAAAATTGAAAATTTCCCATGGAATTTTTTTTACAATTTTGCTAAAAGAGCATTTTCTTTTAGAAAATCATTCTGATGGAACATTCCTGACCAGCTCTAATTATATGATCATACAACTGGTCAGGGTGTGTTACACTTTATCCTTTGTGCTGAAGCACAGAGGATGTATGTTACAATTCTTAGCTATAGAGATCTAGAAAGAGCTTTAACAGACTCACATCCTCTGTGGATCAGTGGGTTCCCATCACATATGGCATTATTGTTACCCACTGTATGTGCCATGCAGGAGAATGAGGGGGCATACATCTGGACTCAGTACAGATGCCTATCAACTGAGCTAAAGGATAACATACAACAGTTGGTAGCAGAAATAGGCTGGAGGCTCTGTAGACTGAAGGAAGATACATAACACACTGACACTGTGGATTACAAATTCATGGATGGTCCCATTTTACAGACAGAATAGTCCAAATACTTAGATTTGGCAGATTCTTCCAGAAAGTGAGTGGATACTTCTACATTGCATTTTAAAAACCATGGCAGCAACTCTCAGAGCCCAGTCTACAGAGCCACAGGGCTCACACTACAGTGCTGGAAATAGCAATGTAGACGTTGTGGCTTGGGCTGGAGCTCTGAGACCCATCTCCCCTTTCGCAGGCTTTGGAGCCCGAGCCCAAATGTCTACACAGCTGTTTTTAGCACCGTAGTGTGAGCCCGAGTTTGTAGACCCAGATTCTGAGAGTCATTGTTGAGGGTTTTAAAATGCAGTGTAGACATACCCAGTGTGACCAAATGGCTGCGATATGGGTCTGCTATATTAGAGATCTGGGTTCTGTTCCTGGCTTTTGTAACCAATGACTGGGGTATAAACCATTGCTCAAATGAAAATGCTTTGACTTTCACAACCCCTATTACTACCCAACCAAGTCTCAACCCAAGTGATCTTCCCTTAGGCCAAAGAGTATTTTGATAGGAAAAAGGAACAGGAAGAAGAGGAGGAATTTTTTCCCATCCAAAGGTTCAGTTCTGTGTGGCATAATGAAGCAAGAAGCTGGTGAGCATGAAACTGCTTATGAAATGTTCACAGATTTTAGCAACCAGCCTCAAGCTAACTCCATAAAACTAGAAAATGTCACTGCTGCTGTGGGCTCCATAGGGCCATTTTTACCCAACAGAGCCAGATTGGTTACTATGGGACAGCAGTATCACCAGTCTCAAGAGACTGAAAACCATGAGTCAGACATCAAAAAATAATGAGATTTTTTTTTTTTTAATTCCTGTGAGAATGGCCTTGGTTACTATAGGGAGGGGGCGAGAGCTCTAAATGCAGAACTTCTGATTAGTTACTCTGCCCCAAGAGGCAGGCAAATGGGATAGGCAGGGAGACAGTGGGCTCGAATCTGCTAAAGGGCTAGAGTTCCTCGCCATTGTGAGATTGGCTCCAGCCCCCACCAAAAATTCTGCCACTTGTGAAAAAATTGGGAGAGTCAGCAGCACTGCAACAGACTTGGCAATTAACCCATATGGATTGGAGGTGGTATGGTGAGAGGATTGATGACTACTAGGGCTGTCAGCTAATCACACTTAACTCACGCACTTTACTCAAAAAAATTAATCACAATTTTAAAAGATAATTGTGATTAATCACAGTTTTAATTGCATTGTTAAATAATAGAATGCCAATTCAAATTTATTAAATATTTTTGGATGTTTTTCTACATTTTCAAATATATTGATTTCAATCACAACACAGAATACAAAGTGTACGCTGCTCACTTTATATAATTTTTATTAAAAATATTTGCACTGTAAAAATGATAAACAAAAGAAACAGTATTTTTCAATTCACCTCATACATTTTTTATCATGAAAATGCAACTTACAAATGTAGATTTTTTTGTTGTTACATTACTGTGCTCAAAAATGAAACAATGCAAAACTTTAGAGCCTACAAGTCCATTCAGTCCTACTTCTTCAGTGAATTGCTAAGACAAACAAGTTTGTTTACATTTCTGGGAGATAATGCTGTCCACTTCTTATTTACAATGTCATCAGAAAGTGAGAACAGGCATTTGAATGGCACTTTTGTAGCCGGCATTGCAAGGTATTTACATGCCAGATATGCTAAACATTCATTTGCCCCTTCATGCTTCGGCCGCCATTCCAGAGGACATGCTTCCATGCTGATGACGCTCTTTAAAAAAATGTGTTAATTAAATTTGTGATTGAACTCCTTGGGGGAGAATTGTATGTCTCCAGCTCTATTTTACCTGCATTCTGCCATATATTTCATGTTATAGTAGTCTCGGATGATGACTCAGCACATGTTCATTTTAAGAACACTTTTGCTGCAGATTTGACAAAATGCAAATGTGAGATTTCTAAAGGTAGCTACAGTACTCAATCCAAGGTTTAAGAATCTGAAGTGCCTTCCAAAATCTGAGATGAACGAGGTGTGGAGCATGCTTTCAGAAGTCTTAGAAGAGCAACACTCCAATGTGGAAACTACAGAACCCAAACCACCAAAAAAGAAAATCAATTTTCTGCTGGTGGCATCTGACTTAGATGATAAAAATGAACATGCGTCAGTCCACACTGCTTTGGATTTTTATTGAGCAGAACTCATCATCAGCATGGACGCATGTCCTCTGGAATGGTGGTTGAAGTATGAAGGGACATCAGAATCTTTAGCACATCTAGCATGTAAATATCTTGTGATGCCAGCAACAACCGTACTATGAGAACCTCTGTTCTCACTTTCAGGTGACATTGTGAACAAGAAGCAGGCAGCATTACCTTCTGCAGTAAACAAACTTGTTTGTCTGAGCGATTGGCTAAAAAAGAAATCAGGACTGAGTAGACTTGTAGGCTCTAAAGTTTTACATTGTTTTATTTTTGAATGAAGATTTTTTTTTTTACATGATTCTACATTTGTAAGGTCAACTTTCATGATAAAGAGATTGCATGACAGTACCTGTATTAGGTGAATTGAAAAATACTATTTCTTTTGTTTTTACAATGCAAATATTTGTAATAAACAATAAATATAAAGTGAGCATTGTACATTTTGTATTCTGTGGTATAATTGAAATCAATATATTTGAAAATGTAGAAAATATCAAAAAATATTTAAATAAATGGTATTCTATTATTAACAGTGCAATTTATCGCAATTAATTTTTTTAATCGCTTGACAGACCTAATGACTACTGATACTAGGAAGAAGCTAGAAAAGAGCCAGAAGAAAAGATAGAGTGGTGTACAAAGGCCACTGTACTTTCTATTTATGCCTCATTGCCATTTTCTTCTGCTCACAATTCTGCCCCTTTTTTCCACACAATCTGGTTAAACCGATGGTCTTGATTCTCCTCTGCCTTGCACCCTGTGTACTCACTTACACCTGTGCAAGCTAAGTAGAACATTCCATTCACTCCAGATAGAGCATTTTTCACCTACTCTACGTTGGTGTAATTGACTACAAAAAAAGCCAGATGAGGTGAATCAGGTCCTGTATTTAGAACTTGAAGCTGGAATCCCACAATTCGTTGTGTGCAGGTGCAGCTCTGAACTTATGCACAATTAACTGGCAAAGTGGGGCTTGAACTTTTAAAGTGTCCTGAATTTTAATAATTGTTTTAGTTAATTTCTGATGTTATTAAATAAGAATAATAAAGGTGATACAAAAGGGGAAAAGGGACCCAAAAAAATCCAGAGTTAAAGCAATAGTGGATAGATTGTAAACTGTTTCTTCCTTTCCTCAGAAAGAATGAAGAAATCAGCCTTACCATTATCATTCATAAGTTATGGTTTTTATGTTAATATAAGCAACAGCATTAAACTAAGTTCTTCTCTAACTTCAGCACTAACCAAAAAAAAAGGAATGAAAGATTTAAAAAAAAATAAGAATGAGAAATTAAATGGATTTGCACATCATAGACATTGCAAACTTTGAAAAAATAATTGTAAGGTTGTTGCAGTAGAACAATGGAAAGAATCAGAAAAAATCCCCAAGAAAGACAGACTCACAGTCATCTGAAAAGCCTAGAACTTCAAGTTTTGAAAGCAAAAATTTAAAACGATGTGGCACATTTTAATTAAAACATATCCCATAAAATTGGGAAAAGATAGTTTAAATATAACCTCTCGGAAAATAGTACATGCATTAACACAGAAAGTTCAAATATGAAACATGAGTTTTAAAGGAAAATGATTAGTATCAAACTATTATCAAATATTCAACATCTTATAACTTAGGGGATCTGGGTGTGTTTAAGGGGGAAAGAGTTCTTTCGGTGTGGCTTTTCTATGAATGTGGCTATGTTGCTTATTATAACTAATGCTGCTCTAGAGGCTAAATAACTATAATAAACTCAGGCCTAGTCTACACTACGAGTTTAGGTCGATTTTAGCAGCATTAAATCGAATTAAGCCTGGACACGTCCACACGACGAAGCCCTTTCTTTCGACTTAAAGGGCCCTTTAAACCGGTTTCTTTACTCCACCTCCGACGAGGGGATTAGCGCTAAAATCGGCCTTTGCGGGTCGGATTTGCACATGGCTGGGGCCTGTACTTTGTGAGAGGTCTATGTCCATGTCAATTTCCTCATCACTCTCGACGCCGCGCTGCAATTGCTGCAATCGCCTCCTTGTCTGATTTTGCTTTGGCATGTTCTGGCTCTGCATATACTGCAGGACAACGCGCGTGGTGTTCATAGTGCTCATAATTGCCGCGGTGATCTGAGCGGGCTCCACGATCCCAGTGCTATGGCATCTTGGCTGAAAAAAGGCGTGAAACTATTGTCTGACGGAGGGAGGGAAGGAGGGGCGAGTGACGACATGGCTTACAGGTACAGGGAATTAAAATCAACAAAGGTGGCTGTGAATCAGGGAGAAACACAAACAACTGTCACACAGAATGGCCCCCTCCAAAGATTGAACTCAAAACCCTGGGTTTAGCAGGCCACTGATTTCATGGAGGGAGGAGGAAGCAAATGAATGCAGAAAAAATCTGGTCCATCTATTTTTTACATCTTAAGCTGGCAGCAGACGGTGCAGCATGACTGATAGCCATCAGCATCTTCTGGGTGCTTGGCAGAAAATGATGTACTATGACTGCTAGCCAACATCGTCAAGACGGTTCAATAGGCCAGGAGACAAAACATGTCTGCCCAGGTGCCTCTGACTGAACTCACTGAGGAATACAACGATGACGGATACCAGTCATAATACACCCTCCACTGCCAAAAGGCAAGGAGCTGCTGCTGTGTAACAATGCAGCCCCATGTCTGCCAGCACCCAGATAGCCGATGATGGCTACCAGTCATACTGCACCGTCTACTGCCAAAAGGCAATTAGCTGCTGCTGTGTAGCAATGCAGTACCACGTTTGCCGGCACCCAGATGACATATGGTGATGGTGAGCTAAGCGGGCTCCATGCTTGCTGTGGTATGTTGTCTGCACAGGTAACCCAGGTAACCCAGGTAAAAAGGCACGAATCAATTGTCTGCACGAATCTGTTGCTCTGACGGAGGGGGAGGGGCCTGACGACATGTACCCAGAACCCCCGCGACACTGTTTTTGCATCATCAGGCATTGGGATCTCAACCCAGAATTCCAATGGGCGGCGGAAACGGCGGGAACTGTGGGATAGCTAAGCACAGTGCAACGCTCCGGAAGTCGACGCTAGCCTCGGTACTGTGGACGCGGTCCGCCGACTTAATGCACTTAGAGCATTTTATGTGGGGACAGACACAATCAACTGTATAAAACTGATTTCTATAAAACCAGCTTCTATAAATTTGACCTAATTTCGTAGTGTAGACATACCCTCAGTTGCTGATCCTTCTCCCAGTAAACTCAATGGCAAAGTTTCCTTACTAGTGTCTAAATGTTTTCTCCCTAGTATAACTAAGCACTTGTTACAATGGTCAATGTCAGTGAGACATGTTCAGCATTGACCTCGGAAGTAGAGCTAGTTGGGAATTTTTTGACCAAATGTTTTTTGATTGGAAAATATTAATTCATTGAAACCAAAACGTTTTGCAAAAAAAGTATTAGTTTTGCATACATTTTCATCAGGAAGATGTCTGAGGTTCAGGAAGAAGGAGAGAAGGAAGGAGAGAGAGAGAGAGACTCACACCCCTTCCTTCAGAATAACCAACAGCCCAATGTTTGGGACAATCTCATGGGATGTAGAAAACACAGATTCAAGTCTCTGCTCTGCCTAATTCAGAGTAGGAAGTTGAACGTGCATGTCCCAGCTGAGTACTCAAACCATCAGACTATTCTGGTGTTAGACTGCCCTTTTTATTTTTTAATGAAAATTTCAAATGGTGTAGCTTTTGTTCTGATGCAGAAAAAAACCCAAATTTTAAAACCTCAAAATTTTTCGCAAAATGATTTTTGTTTTTTAACCAGCCCAAATCTAAAGCATTAAACACTGAACATCATTAAAAAAAACACATAATTCTGAAGTAGAATATAAATAGCTCACTGTAGTAAGCATTTCAAGTATAGGAAATAGTGCAGTACAGAATTCATTCACTCTATTGCCCCTTTAGTCTGGCTCTGCTAGACCCCACACACCACTGCTTCAAGCCTGTGTACAGCAACTGGGAGCAAGAACCTTTATCAAGAAAGTAAATATCCATCCTCACTATAAGCAAAGTAACGATAGGACTCTAAAGATGCTCATTATAGTCCAGATGCAGGAAATGCTAAAGTGTGCTTGAGAGAAAAATTATATGTTCTTTCATGTTACTGTTTCTTTTAACGTTCAATTAGAGTTGCAAAATTTGAATCTGGGCTTAGACATTCCAAAGTACAAGGGATTTCAGATGCTACCAGGGTTTCCAGGTATTTGACTTGGCCCGTTAGATTGAAATGTTTGGATTCCAAACTCCTCCCCCATAGTTTGGCCATTGGATGGGGGAGGAAGAAGGAGAGTCATTATTTGGACCTATGTCTGCATTCTGCAAATTGTTTCCAGAATGACTGATGAATACTCCAGAGTTTAAACTGAGAAAATATTCTTATTTGGGGATGTGGAGCAGCCAGGGCCGGATTAAGACCTTTAGAGGCCCTAAGCACCGAAAAGATTATGGTGCCCCCCCATATGTAATTCAAAATAAAAACAATACTATACTATAAAATAAAATTTTATTTTTCGAAATGACACAAAACTTACATGTATGCTGAAATTAAAATAGCTTCTTTCTAGAGTTTGTGATTGCAAAATTCTGGATAAGTTCATCGAAGCTGACTCGACGAAGCATGTCTGCTTCCATACACAATAGGGAAGTGAATCAACTCTGTCCTGACACATTGTTGTTCTCTGAGGGTTTTTTATTCTTTTCAGCTGAGAAAAAGAGTGTTCTGAGGAGCAGTTAGTAATCATATGCAGTGTGATCTCTACATTTGGAAATACACATTGTATTCTGTCTTTCAATATTGTGTCATGAAGATCAATATGACTGAATTTCATTTTTCCTGTTTGATTAAACTTTGTGTGCATATAACAGTGGAACTGCCGTACTTCTCCACAGAGATTCATGTTCAAGTCAACAGGGTATGAGTCAACCAGCTTTTGGGAACCTTGTGAATATTTTTCATCAGATAAGTCCACATCGTTGAGAAAAAAAAAATTTACTTGATACTCCTTTGTACACTCCACCTCTCCTCTTCATCTGAGCTTCAAGTGTATCAATTATAGTGTAGTAAGTAGATACATGAAATTTGTCTCTAGGATTCAATGCTGCTTCTGTTGCACTGCTATCATGTGCTTGTTTTTTCCTGATTCGCTTGCGGGACTGGGCTTCTTTGTAGTTAGTATCAGGCAAGATATCTTTTGATATGTCTTCAGATCTTTCGAATTCATTCCTCAAAGTGTGTAAGTGGTCTGCTAATGATTGACAGAGGTCTGTAAATGTTTTCAAATCCAATTCTTTTTCTTGGAGAGTTTGACTTGTGTGGTAAAAGTGCTGTCAAATTTCATTCCACATGGTCAACATGAATACAAACTCTAGTTCTTGCATCTTGTTTGCAATGTTTTCTCCCTCTCATATAGTTTCTCCTTTTTTGTGATTGGTCTTCAGCTATACTTTCTAATGCATCCACAATCTTTGAGTAGGACTCCAGAATTGCACTTGTTGCAACATGGCCTCCCAGCGAGTATTAGAAAGAGATTTCAACACATGATCATTGCCCAAATATGTTTTAAGAACTGCCCATCGGTGTGTTGAGGCAGAGAAAAATTTATAAAGTAATTGGACTGTTAAGAAAAACCTAACTGCCACCGGACAACAATCAACAGCACTGCGGCCAACAAGATTGAGAGAGTGTGCAACATATGGTATGAATATGGCATATTTGTTCTGTTCTAAAAGCTTTTTCTGCATTTCTTCATAACACCCTGACATGTTGGCAGCGTTGTCATAAGAATGACCTCTGCACTTTGAGAAATCTATTTTGCAAACTTGTCACAGATAATGCAGTACTTGATTTGCCATTTCTTCAGTTTGGCTTTTCAAATTGAGGAATGTTATAAATCGTTCAACTGGTTCTCCATCTGTGGGAGACACATATACTCAATTGATCAATATGTGAAAGATCAGGTGTAGAGTCAACAGATAAACTGAAGTACCCAGCAGTACTTATTTCATCCACAATAGCTGAATGAACTTTGTCATTTATTAGACCAATGAGTTCATCACATATTGTCTTGGATAAGTATGATGGGTTACCTTTGCCAGCATTCCCATATTTTGAGATACGGCCTGCTAAAAATGGGTCAAACTGAGCCACATGTTCCAACAATCCCAAGAAATTTCCATTCTGCAAAGATCCAAATGTGTCATTTGATCCCTGGAAAGGCAGACCACGTTCAGCTAATGTTTGAATAACAGCTATAACACGCTGCAAGACATGTTGCCAGTATTCACGCTCCCCTTTAATTTGTTCTTCCAATTTTTGTGTCAATCCAAAGCCCTGTCTTCGATTTAAATATGTCAACATTGAATCTCTGTGAGTAGTGCTATTTTCATGTTGTTCAATTAAAACAGTATTCCGCCAGTCACTAAATCGATCTGCAGCAAAACAGGATGTTGACGGTTTATATGTAAAAAGTTTGCAAACAGAACAGTACACAGAGCCTGTCGATGGTGAATACAGTAGCCATCCTCAAGTGTATTTCTCACTATTCGATTTCATGCCAAAAAATATTTTTTGTGGACAATATCTTGTTTGTTTGCCATTGGTAAAAGTCCAACATGATTTCTCAAATGGCCCAGTGTGGAGTTGAAAGTCATTTGGTCCACGATCTATCCAGTAAGCTACATCATCAGTACTGAAATCAATGCACATACCAGGATCTTTTCTCTTATTTTTACAGCATGGGCAGGTTCAGTCTCTGACACATCCATACCTTCTAGAACAATGTCTGTTTTACCACTAGGAGTAGGATGATCAGTTACAGTCTCTGACACATCCACATGTTCTGGAATGGTGTTTGTTTCACCAATAGAAGAAGGGTCAGTCTCTGAAACACCTACAGGGTTTGGAACGATGTCTGAGCTACTGAGAGGAGATGTTGCTTCTGATGGATTGGCTTTGAAAAATGATGTCAGCTTTGGAAGATTTTGGAAAATGTCACAAGTTTTTTGTTTCTTCTGCCAGTTTCTGTGCTCCACTCAGTTGATTACGTTTCATCCTGCCCCTTATCTCAGTTATCTGAACATAAAAAAAAAAATTACACAATGTACACTATTTTATGTATATATATATAATATATATATATATATATAAGAAAGAAAAAAACGAATCAAGTACGTATAACTCAGAAGAATATATCAATAATAAAACATAAATTTATTGCAATACATGACAAGATCTGATTTCCTCACATTATTTCGATCTACTTTGGTAGGATGCTCCCCTGGTTTAGGTTGGGATAAGTAATAAAAAGAGAAAAGAAAAATGGGGGAAGAGTGTCTAGTGGAGTGTAAAGAAGTCTAACAAAGTTCTGATTTTTCCCATGACGACTACTTCGATACTTTTTTTGAAATATCAAATATCAAATTAAAAAAAAACATTTTTGGTGTCCCCTGCTTTGCTGGTGCCCTAAGCATGTGCTTAGTCTACCTATTGGGTAATCCAGCCGTGGGAGCAGCTATTATTGAGATCAGACTTGCAAATACTGCAATTCAGGACAATTTAAAATGGAAACAAGGATAAAATATGAATTACAATGGACTAGGAAATGATGGCAGCATCAGCATCAGCATCACTCAAGCAGGGAAGGAGAAATCAGATTCCTTTTGTTATGACTGTGGGTGAGGAAAAAGTGAGCAATGCCTGCAAGATGGCTGAGATTCTGTTAAATATCAGCTGTGTCCCTGATTGGCTGGAATGTTCTCATGACATGTGCCAGTTCTCAAGAGATTTGAAAACATGCTTCTTCCCCCGAATCCTTTTCTGCATGCTCCTGAATACCTTGCAGCTACTTATTTTTCTTCTGATATTCAGAAATACTTGGCTCAGCAAATCTGATCAGCATTCCTAGTATTTGAGAAATGCACTGTTCAGTTAAACCCTACCTAGTATAATGAGGTTTCAGGAAACAATGATCCACAAACAATTATACTGTCCATTTGTCTCTTTCTAATATATTTAGCGAATCAATAAAAATTAACCACCAAGCCATTACCTCTAATAACAGTGTGTCCACTTTAATTATAAAGAAACTGATAGTGAATGGTGTTCACTTAAAGCTAGCTATTTATGATGCCACTCTTCCTTAGGCTAATTCAATATATCTTATTGTGATGAAGGGGAGCCAAAGAAGAAAAAGAAAGAATTTGCATTTGAGGATATTAATGATACTGTCACTCCATTTAGGTCCATAAAAATGGATATGGTTTGTTGATAAATTGTATAGTCAATTGCTTGACCACACTTTGTTTTTTTATCTTGTTATTCAATATACTCATGAGCCCAAATAACCAATCTCAGTCAGGTTTATTAACATGGTACAGGAAAAGGATTCTCTATGATACCAGTCTCCAAAGGACAGTCCCATGCAGTGACGTTACAGTCACCTTACAAGAAGGTGTGCTCCCCAAGTTGCATATTTCAGCTAGTATTATTTATATGATTTTACAAGTTACATATTTCTTTACGTCACTAAAATCCAACCCATCAGTTTGTTCCAGTTCCCTAACTTGTTGTTTTGTGCCTCCCTTATCTTTGTTTTGGATACCAGCATTCCAGGTACTGATCTGTGAAGATACTTTCCTACCTTGTACAAAGTCACAGAATGAATAAATCTTGACTTTGACAAGTTTCCTATCTGCTTGTGCCAAATGCTTACTTCAGCAAACGCAAGATGTTATGGGATACTTAGCATAAGTAAACAGGATTATAGTATAAGTCAGTTAAGACTGTATCACTGTTACAATATTTGTGCTTAATGTTATTGCTGCTTAATTCATTGTATATATGTTACAGATAATATATATTGTTAATATGATATATATTTATATGCCACCAAGCATATATTAGTCAACCTAATCCATGGAGAAAAAGTACCAGTCTGACAAATTAAAACAGACTTAAACCCCAAAATTAAAACTGCAGAATCAGGATCCTACCTCCCTAATTACTGCTAAAAAAAAAAAAAAAAAAAAGCATTTAACTTCTGTTTTTATTTGAAAAAAACTCTTTACAGATTTGTCTGCAGATTAATATTTAGACAATACTCATGCTTAGAGGCCAGAACCAATTGTTTCAATACTTACACAGTTATAATCTTTTTCATATATTATTTCTATCTGACTTCAGTAAGTTTTATGTTTGGAGTCTGCCAGAGCTAAATATTGGTTAAATGTAGAATGAGAACTTCCTCAGGTCTTTCCCATCCCTAGTTCACCAAAAATCTCAATTCTGAACATAGCTGCTCAGATACTCTGGTGAAAGGGACCCTAAAATAATCTAGACACATAGATCAAAAAAGAGAATAACTTCATGAAGTAGGTGCATTGATGTGCAACAAAAGCACAGCAAAGGTTTCTGTACTCTGCATGCTGATCTTTGTTTTGGCAGGTGAGGGTGGGGGAGGTTAGGTCTGTGGGCAGACTTTCCTTTAGTGAGGGTGAACAGCATAATGTTCCCTGTTCAGAGCTGGGTCAAAAAACTTGGTGGCTTGTCCAAATCCTTGAGTCCACTCTCCATCTAAGAGGCAGGTGATCAGTTGATCATTATTTAAAAATCCCATGATAATTTGGAAAGGTGATTTGTTTG
This sequence comes from Trachemys scripta elegans, assembly GCF_013100865.1. Classification (NCBI taxonomy): domain Eukaryota; kingdom Metazoa; phylum Chordata; order Testudines; family Emydidae; genus Trachemys; species Trachemys scripta. The sequence goes on along the minus strand of NC_048299.1, from coordinate 233,624,070 downwards.
TGCATGGCTCTTACTCATTTCATTTATCTTTTGTGGGAGAGATTTATTAGCTCATTGATTCTTAAAGAGACATTGCACTTGATCATAGCCAAAGCCTTTTGTTGTTGTTGTTGTTCTGGACTCCTAAAGTCTCCCTCTATGGTTTCTGTTTTGAATAAAATAACTACATTTCATGTGATTTGGTGTCTGGACTCTGCATGGCACCTGCTAGGTTGGTGGTTAAAAGCCTGTGACTTCGCACAACCGATGTCAGCAATTAAATATGCCACACTAATTGGCCAACTGGTGTACTCCTTCACTTACGCCCAGGACTGACTCGGAGCTGCAGGAAACTTGACCCTGGCAAGCCTTATGTTTATGATTGAACTCCAGCTGAAAGAAGCCTTCATTTTATATTCTGACTAAAAGTAGTTGTGCAGACTAAAGATATAACCAACTGACTCAGTGATTGGGGTGTCACCTTGTGATACAAAAAAGAAGGTAGCTTTCCCCTAAAGGTCAAACAGCAGTGAATGTTTACAAGTTATTCCAAGCAAGCTCAGCTGGGAGTTGTCACCAGTTGGGAGAGTTCAAATCAGCAAACAGTTCACATCAGTTCTGGTTCTAATTTACTTCAGAAATAGATATCCAGAAACGTAGCTTCACTATATTGGGTTCAGAGTCAAGTAAGCAGTGAATTAATGGGCTAAAAGCTGCAATGGGTCAGTGCATCTAAACTTAGTTTGAAATTGACTTTCACTTGCAGAACATTTGTGTGAGAGCCAGAACTGAACAGACGGGAAGCTGAATTTTCGGTTAAAAAAGATATTCTCAGATTCACATTAGTTTTGCTAATACAAGCAGCATTCTCTGGCAAGAAGCAGTATGCAGCTTTGCGGGGTTTAGAAAAGGTTTAAACAAAGATGGAAAAAGTGCTTCAAGAAATAAAGGAAGCATTTAGCCTTTTAAAATATTTCTTACTGCAATAATAACAAGCACACTGTGTGTCTATTTCTCCTCCCCCTCCCTCAAGCCACCCAACAGTGGAGCTCTTTGCTCTGCTATAAAATCCTTGGCATATATTGTCACAGACCCTGTATGTCTACACAGAAATGATAGGACAAGAAACATCAGGCCTTATATGTATCTCTTCTTCTAGTTCCTACAGATTAACGTATGATTTATATTGATTTTTCCAGAACAAGTATATAACCTACCTATACTTACTTTTCTTCATTGAAAATATTTTCCTAGTGTCTTAAAATGTTTAAGAAATTGATTAGTTCATTAGTAACTTGGAAATTTTAAGTAAGCAGTACTAGCGGTATGATTCTTTTCCCTCTCTAAAGAATTATAGATGCAACTAGAATAGTCGGTGGAATTTAAGCACGTACTTAAGCCTGCAGAATTGGGGCTTAAACTGGAAGAGATTTGGACCCTAAACTTTTTCAAAATGGCTACCTCCTTGCAAAAATGGGGGGCTCAGAGGATCATAGGAATATCATATTTTGGTAATTCCTTCATCAAGCTCAGAAGCTGTAAAGGTTGTCATTCCGTGTCATGTCTGGAACTCTTTCCCCCAAAGATTAAAAGGAAATTTGGTCCAGTTGTTAGGTGACTATAAATTGGGAAACCTTAGTTCAAATCCCTGTTCTACCTGTGTGACCTTGTCAAATCATGCAGTCTCTCTGTGTCTCACTATTATATCCATTTTATGGATGGGGAACTATTTCCCTACCCACAGGGGTGTAGTGAGGATAAAATACATTAAACACTATGCAATGCTTTGAGATCTACTAATAAGAAGTATATTTATTAAATGCAGGGATTCTGGGGATTACATCTCACCAGAGAAAATATGAATGGCCATACTGGGTAAGACCATTGGTTCCTCTAGCCCAGTATGCTGTCTTTTGACAGTAGCCAATGTGAGAAGCTTCAGAGGGAATGAACATGACAGGACAATTATTGACTGATCCTTCCCCTGTGGTCCAGTCCCAGCTTGTGGCAGTCAGAGATTTAGGGACATCCAGAGCAGAGGGTTGCACCCCTGACCATCTTGGTTAATAGCCACTGATGGACCTATTTTCCAGGAACTTATGCAGTTCTTTTTTTAACCTAGTTATACTTTTGGCCTTCAAAATAGCACCTTGCACACTGTGTGTTGTACGAAGTACTTCCTTATGTTTATTTTAAATCTGCTGCCTATTCATTTAATTTGATGATCCCTTGTTCTTGTGTTATGTGAAGGGGTAACTCACACTTCATTTTTCACTTTCTCCACACCATTCATGATTTTATAGATCTCTATCATGTCCTCCCTTAATCATCTCTTTTCTAAACTGAACAGTCCCAGTCTTTTTAATCTCTCCTCATATGGAAGCTATTCAATACCCCTAATCATTTTGTTACCCTTCTCTGTATCTCTTCCAATTCTAATATATCTTTTTTGAGATGGGCAACAGAACTTCAGCAATATTCAAGGTGAGGGGGTACAATGGATTTATATAGTGGCATTATGATATTTTTTCTCTTATCTATCTCTTTCCTAAAGGTTCCAAACATTCTATTAGCTTTTTGACTGCTGTTGCACACTGAGCAGATGTTTTCAGAGAATTATCCACGACACCTAGATCTCATTCTTGAGTGGTAACAGCTAATTTAGACCACATCATTTTGTGTGTATAGTTGGGATTCTGTTTTTTAATGTGCATTGCTTTGCATTTATCAACACTGAATTTCATCTGCCATTTTTTTGCCCAGTCACCCAGTTTTGTAAGATCCCTCATTGTTTACCCCTTTTTCCAGATCATTTATGAATATGTTGAGCAGCAATGGTTCTATTACAGATATTTTGGGGACCCTCAATTGTTCATTTATGTGTCTGATAATTCTGTTATTTACTATAGATTCAACCAATTTGCCTGGTCCTGAAGTTAATTGCCAGGACTGGCTCTGGAGCCTCTTTTTTAAAATTGGCATTATATAAGATATCCACCAGTCATTTAGTGCAGAGGCTGATTTAAGAAATATGTTACATGCCATATTTAGTAGTTCTGCAATATCATATTTGCATTCCTACAGAACTCTAGGGTGAATGCCATTTGGTCCTGGTGACTTATTACTGTTCAATTTATCAATTTGTTCCAAAACCTCTACTATTGACACCTCAATCTGGGATAGTTCCTCAGATTTGTCACCTAAAAACAATGGTTCAGGTTTGGGAATCTCCCTCACATCCTCAGCAGTGAAGACTGAGGCAAAAAATGCATTTAGCTTCTCTACAGTGACCTTCAGTGTTCCTTTAACACCTCCATCATCCAGTGGCCCCACTGATTGTTTAGGGGGCTTCCTATTTCTGATATACTTTTGGTTTTTTTGCTCTATGTTTTTGTTTCTTTTGCTAGTTGCTCTTCAAATTCCTTTTTGGCCTGCCTAATTATACTTTTACATTTGACTTCCCAGAGAGTTTATTCTCCTTTCTGTTTTATTCAGTGGGGTTTGACTACCAAGTTTTAAAGAATATATTTTTGTCTCTAACCACCTCTTTTACTCAGTTGTTTAGCCATGGTGACATTTTTTTTTTGTCTTGTTTTTTATGGTCGTTATTACCAAGCAGTTCAGCTATATTCACCTCTTGGACCAAATCCTTTGCAACACTTAGGACCAAATCAAGAAATGCTTGATTCCTAATAAAACTAAATCCTTTCTCCCAAGCACATTGTCTCATCCACACAATGAGACCCTTCAGTTCTTCCTGTCTAACCAGGGCCAGCTCCAGGTTTTCTGCTGCCCCAAGCGGCGGAAAAAAAAATGCCAATCAGCGGCACTTCGGTGGCAGCTCAATCGTGCTGCACCATTCTTCGGCAGCAGTTCGGTGGTGGGTCCTTCACTCCCTCTTTTCCTCTTTAGCAGCACTTCGGTGGCAGCTCAAAGAGGAAGAGAGGGACTGAGGGACCCGCCTCCTAATTTCTGCCGAAGACCCGGACATGCCGCCCCAATAGCGGATGGAGTCTGCCCCTTTGTATTGGCCACCCCAAGCACCTGCTTCCTTAGCTCGTGCCTGGAGTGGCTCTGTGTCTAACTAGCCCTGTGTGTGGAACTGGAAGTATTTCAGAGAATGCCGCCATGGAGACCCTGGACTTTAATCTCTTACCTAGCAGCCCAAATGCGGCCTCTAGGACCTCTTTCCTATCTTTCCCTATGTGATTGGTAGCAACATGTACTATGACCAGTGACTCCTCCCCAGTGCTGCACATAAGGCTGTCTAGAATGACTTGAGAGCAGGGAATTCACCATGTGGTTCTCCTGTTTAACACAATCCATCTATATTTCTAATAATCAAATCCTCCATTACTATTAACTGTCTCTTCCAAATAAGGGGGGTCCCTTCTCCCAATAACAGGGGGAGGATGGACAGTGAGGGAAGGATAGTGGAGTGGAAGGAGGGAAGAGCAGGAGGAAGCAGGACAGTTGTGAGGATGGAGTGGAGGGAGAGGCAGGGCAAGGGGGGGCTCCATCCCCGCCACACCTTCTCACACTTCCTTGTCAGACCACCAACAATTATAAGATTGACCCCCAAATTAGTATTTTGAAAACCATCAAATCATGTTTTTGACTCTGTCTTTTGACTTTTATTAACTCCCTTCTACTCCTCTGTCAATGTGTGTGTGATAATGTCAGGTTGAAAAGTCAATGTTTAATACACACAAAAAATGCACTCTGTTCTCTGACTACTCGGATGGAAACTTCACTTATCCTCACCTCATTCCTAAGATAAGGGAACTGCCATCTATTTCCTACTATTGTTTTGACTCTCTATCCTCCTAGTTCATTTCTTTTCATAAGAGAAGGGATGAATGGTAAGTAGTTTGAAAAACACTGACCTTATTACTGTATCATGATTCACAGTCACAGATAGACATATTTTTAGGGTTGATGAGTTACAGATACAGATATTAAAGAACTTTAAACTTATATCAGTCATTCATATAATCAATAATGTCATAGTAAAAACAACAGGAGACTGGTTTAGCATTTTGCAGGAAGTAATTCCCTACTACGCCCTGCCCCACTTCTTTGCCCAAGACTGGGCAGCACCTCCACACACACTCTCCTGCCTCCTACTGCTGCCAAACCCCACACACATTGTCCTCCCCCCATCAGCCAGGCCTCCCCCTGCTCCACCTTCTACATGCTCCCCTCCTAACCTTACCCCATACCTGCCCCGCCTCCCTCTACTCCTTCCCGCTTCCTCTTGCCCCCCACTTCCCTGCAGCCACTAAATCTGCCTCCTGCTCTCCCATTCTCACCATCCACCTTTCACAGTGTTTCTGCTGCTTCTTCCTGGATCCTATGTCCTATCCAGTCCCCTGAACCACAGGCAGCCATTTTACCTGTGGCTTCAAATCTCACTGAAAACAGTCAGAGGTAGGAGCCAACTTTATTTTATTTTAAGTTGTTTCTTGCAACATGTGTTAACCCCTTATGCTTAACAATCTTTCCCATCTTGGATTTTAACTGTGACACTCTGGTCACCTTTTCTAGTCCTGGAGAAGAGCTCTGTGAAGCTCAAAAGCTTGTCTCTCTCACCAACAGAAGATATTACCTCACCCATCTTGTGTCTCTCTGCTTTATTAAGGGCAGCCTACATTTAGGGACATGGCAGTCATCTTGCTGGCTTCAGCCCATTGGCTGTAATAGGAGATGGTAGCTATTCTGAATAAGGGAAAATTCACAAGTTGGCAGCCTTTTGTCATGTTTTCATGAAACAGGTTAAAAAAATACTCAGAATCACAAGAGTTGGCAGTGCTGTCAGATGATAAATCTCTCTAAAGCATCTATTGTACTTTAATACAAAATAATGTCAATATGCCTGCATTTGTGCACACACTTATTGTGCTTGCCAATGCAAACTGGTTGAAAGCGCATGTAAACAGTTAGGTGCCTGACTACCTTTTACTTGCATGTTCTCAAGATTTGTGTACAACCATGGTAACTGTATAAGCAACTGTTGGCATGTGACTATGCTTATTTTTGTGTAGGGAACTAAGATGTTGTTTAAAAAAAAAAAAATTGGCCTTGAAAATCCCAGAGTAACATTAAAATTATGTTTTGTTTCTCATTTTCTGACAACATTCTGTCTTGTTTCGACTTCTAGGGCCAGATCTCAGGCCCTGCTAGGGCTGCTTTGGAGTACTTTACCAGAGCAAAGCTGTCTTAGACTCTGCTTAAGAGGCTAGTGGAGGTATTCCCTTACATACTGGTAGCACCCAGCTGTAAACAGCTGCTATAGCAGCTCCCGCGCCATTTCCACTCCAAGTTCCCCAGTGTAGGGAGTATGGTCAGGGCAAAGTGGATGTTGCCAGGCAAGCCCTATGTCTCGGTGACTCTCACTGCTAGAATGGTGCCTGTAGGCTCTGGGCAGCAGTCAGTCTACACTACATTATGGCAAGGGAGAAGCCCAGTGTCCACACACCCAGGATCACAGAGGTACAGTAGGGTTTTAACATCACCTTTGCAAAAACACCCCTTACCAGATGCAGACGTGCCAGATACTGGAATCTGGTGCACAGTATTTAAATTGTTAGATTTAATAATAGGTAGAATGGTGCCACACCATGCACCTGCAGTCATTTTATGACAGACACCAAGGCAGGAAGATTGGCTAGATATTTGAATTCTGCCCCTTCCAAATTGTCATGCGTCTGTCATTTCAGTTAATTCCATTTCTCTTGTTCTTTTTGAATCATGTTAAAAGGGACAAGTGCAGGAATCAGTCATATTCAATTATTAAATTAATAACTGTGCTGGCACCAGGATGGACATTACGTTGCAACTCTTTATCTGTTGCTGTTTTATTCAACTAGTTTCCAGCTAAACTAAGACACGGGGAGACTGCAGCACAGATTTTCTTGAAGCACAACGAATGAATCATCAGTGTATGCTGGAAATATCAAAAGTACCCCAAACAGAATAAATACAGGAGAATGTGCAGCAGGAACAACCAACCTCCATTTGTTTTTGTAGTTGTTGCTAAGGAACAAGAACAACAGAAACACCCACACACGTCCATTTTCATTTAAAGAACCAACCTACATTTTATTCTCCTTTTGGAAGAGAGGACATGGAATAAGAGTAGGAAGAATGGAAACACAAAGAATACAGTTTGGCAAAATTTTATGTGGAAACCAAGTTAGCTGCTTTTCTTCCTTAATGTGATTCCAGGAGATGGATTTTTGCCATTAATAATGTGTCTGAGAAACAGGAGAATAAAGATATTTTGTTGTTGTTGTTGTTGTTGTTAAGACATAATTGAAACACAAGAAAAATAGTGGGGAAAAACATTCACATGGTTTGTATAGTGCTTATCCCAGTGGGGTCCCGGTTAGTGATGGGGGCTCTTCAGCACTATTACTGTACAAATAGTGATCCTAGTCATATTGTTACAGTTAACAACCACCAGAAGCGAGATATCCTTTCTTTGGAGTTGTACCTCCCTCTAGGTTTGTTACCTGGGGTTTTTTCAACCCAAAGCTCTTGGTAACATTTACTCTGTGCGAGGTGGTGTCAGGAAATAAATCAGGGGAGACACAGTCATCCGACCAATAGATGGCTGCTACAAACAGGACAACACAAGAGTGCTTTCACTTAAAGCTAAACTTCACTTAGTCTCAAGCACTTACACACGTCCACAACAGGTTAGTAAAACACCCCCAACCCTCGATAATTACCAAAGCTGAGTGTGGCTCTCGAGTGGCACAGCGGCAGCCCATCAGCCAGTGGGGAACACAAGATGCATCCAGAGGAAGAGTCCAGTCCCAAAGAGTCCCAATACCTCCAACTCTTCCCCCTTATTTTATACATTAGTAACACAATGACATGTCCCTTAAGGAAAATTTGTTAAGCTAGCAGTTTCAATTGTCAAGCAAAAGGTTCTTTCTGATTATTGATTAACCAGGTGTGGGTTTTTCCAGAGTTTGCTGCCTTGAGGCCCCAGGGATATTCCTGGGGCACATCCTCCTCTTCTAAAATGCATGTATCAGCATCTTCAATACAATTCTTATCAGGAAGGACGCAGGGTCCTTGGTTAAGCTGAGCTTGCTACATGGCCCCTTTATGGCCTGCTGACTTGGCTGCTTTTAGCAATAAGCCATAGTGGTTTCAGGCACTTTACTGGTTTGCCAAAAATCTCCCTATACAGGTTGGGATCCTGTGATCCTTCACTATTAGTCCAGAGAACAGGACCAAGGTTCTCTAGGTTTCAGAGACTAAGATCCAGCCCATGCCACAACTCCGAAGCACTGTCTACATAGCTATTTTTAGAGTACTAGCACTAGCTCTGCTGACCCAAGTCTGTTGACCCAAGCTGGGAGGCTAACTGCTGTGGGCTGTGCAGACATTTCCTAAGGGTATGTCTACACTACAAAATTAGGTCAATTTAATAGAAGTCAATTTTTTAGAAATCGATTTGATACAGTCGATTGTGTGTGTCCCCACTGAGCGCATTAAGTCAGTGGTGTGCGTCCACAGTACCGAGGCTAGCGTCGACTTTCAGAGCGTTGCACTGTGGTAGCTATCCCACAGTTCCTGCAGTCCCATTGGAATTCTGGGTTGAGCTCCCAATGCCTGATGGGCAAAAACATTATCGCGGGTGGTTCTGGGTACATGTCGTCAGGCCCCCCTCCCTTCCTTCCTCCCTCCGTGAAAGCAACGGCAAACAATCGTTTCTCGCCTTTTTTCCTGGGTTACCCATGCAGACGACATACCACGGCAAGCACGGAGCCTGTTCAGCTCACTGTCACCATATGTCTCCTGGATGCTGCTGGCAGAGGCGGTACTGCAGTGCTACACAGCAGCATCCCCTTGCCTTGCCTACGGCAGATGGTGCAATACGACTGCTAGCCATCGTTGTTGTCTCGTGGGTGCTCCTGGCCAACCTCAGTTAGGTCGGTCGGGGGCGCCTGGGCAGACATAGGTGCTCCTGGCCAGCCTCGGTGAGATCAGTCAGGGGCACCTGGACAAAAATGGGAATGACTCCAGGTCATTCTCTTCTTTAAGTTTCGTCTAATGGAGATTCAGTCCAGCCTGGAATATCATGCCAGCTGGAGGCTTCTGCCTCAGGCTGCTTTCCCAGTCAACAGCACCACGTGCTCGCACCTACCCCAGCCTACCGCTTGCTCATGAAGCCTGGACAGTAGTAAGGAGCAATTCAACTATAGGCTGAGCAAGTGCAGAATGGTGGTAGAATGTGCCTTTGGATGTTTAAAAGCTCGCTGGCGCAGTTTACTGACTCGGTTAGACCTCAGCAAAACCAATATTCCCATAATTATTACTGCTTGCTGTGTGCACCACAATATCTGTGAGAGTAAGGGGGAGACGTTTATGGCAGGGTGGGAAGTTGAGGCAAATCGCCTAGCTGCTGATTACGTGCAGACAGACACCAGGACGGTTAGAAGAGCACAGCAGGGCATGCTGCGCATCAGAGAAGTTTTGAAAACCAGCTTCATGACTGGCCAGGCTATGGTGTGAAAGTTCTGTTTGTTTCTCCTTGATGAAAACCCTCCCCCTTGGTTCACTCTATTTCCCTGTAAGCCAACCACCCTCCCCTCCCACCTTTGATTTCCGCTTGCAGAGGCAAAAATGTCGTTGTTTCAAATTCAGGCATTATTTATTAATTCGTCACACAAATGGGGGGATAACTGCCAAGGTAGCCCGGGAGGGGTAGAGGAGGAGGGAAGCACAGGGGTGGGGTAGTTGTAGGGGCACCCCCTAGAATGGCATGCAGCTCATCATGGAAGTGGCAATTCTGGGGCTCTGACCCAGAGCGGCTGTTTGCCTCTCTGGTTCTTTGGTAGGCTTCATGCGGCACTGCTGCGGGTCCCTGTTATAACCTCTGTCCTTCATGCCCTTGGAGATTTTTTCAAATATTCCGACATTTCGTTTTTTGGAACAGAGTTCGGATAGCACAGATTCGTCTCCCCATACAGAGATCAGATCCTGTACCTCCCGTTCAGTCCATGCTGGAGCTCTTTTGCGATTCTAGGACTCCATTCTAGGACTCTAGGATTCTAGGACTGCTGATGAGCTCTGCATGGTCACCTGTGCTGATCAGCTCACTACACTGGCCAAATAGGAAATGAAATTCAAAAGTTCGCGGGGCTTTTCCTGTCTACCTGGCCAGTGCATCTGAGTTGAGAGCGCTGTCCAGAGCAGTCACATTGGAGCACTCTGGGATAGCTCCTGGAGGCCAATACCATCAAATTGCATACACACTACCCCAAATTCGACCCAGCAGGGTTGATTTCAGCGCTAATCCCCTAGTTGGGGAGGAGTACAGAAATGGATTTTAAGAGTCCTTTAAGTCAACAAAACTGGCTTCATCTTGTGGACGGGTGCAGGGTTAAATCGATCTAAGGCTGCTAAATTCGACCTAAACTCATAGTGTACACCAGGGCTGAGTGTACAGACCTTGCTCACCTCCCAGGGCTGGATGTAGGGCGGGGGCACTTCTACATTTGTTCTCTCCAGATAGGGATGCCAAAGTGGATTTCCAGGACAAGGTCAACAGATCTTTCTTAAAAACAAATTTTATTTCAACGTTTAAAAACAGAGAAAAATGAACCAAACACAAGCACATAACTTACCATACCTAAGGCTTACAATGTTTCCAAGACAGGGCTCTCTCATTTTAAGTTTCAGATCTTCATGAGTGACTGTATATGCTGTTATAAACTAAAAAGTCCTCTATGACCTCTCTGTATCTCAGTGTGAGGCTGTCTCACAGCCTGTTTTCCTGTTCCTGAGTGATTGTCTGCCCTAGGTTTATCAACCCTTTTTCTCAGTCCATCAGCATCTGTCATGGGGATTACATTTCCCTCCACCTCAACCTTTTTCTTCCTGGTTGGCTGGACTTCCAATTTGGGCAATCAAGGTGAATGGCTGAGGATCTTGTCTAGGTGGAGCCATTATATTTTAATGGGTCCTATTTATGATCTGGGTTGTTATACATTGGAGGTACCTAATTTCCTTCTTGGTACAAAGGGGGATTATTTGCCAAAGACTAGACACTCCCAGAGTTCCAGAATATACTTGATGCATAGGACAAAGAAATCATATATTGTGCACATACAAAATATACATTTAAAACAGTGACCCATAAAGTTGAATTATCACATATAAGTGGAAGAAGAACTACAGACAGTAGAATCGCAAAACACCTGGTAACAGCTTGGAAATCAAGAGCTAATGGATATCCTCTGGATGCCAATAAATTCAAACAGACTCCTATCCCAGACCATCTGGCAGCTTTCACAGCATCATACAGAGAATTCTTCCTAGGTGCATTAATTTCAAGATGTTTTGGTATGGAATACATTTTAAACACGCCACACTCTGGGCCAACATCAGTCATTTTAGATGGCACCCTACCTCTGACGAGATTGGTAGTGTGCATGAGATTATATGATAGGAATCATGACTTTTAGTTTGCTTCTAAAACTAAAAGCAAAGCTGGTGCTGTGCCATGCCAACTTCTTCTGCCATTTAGCAAATAGAGCCAAGTCCATTTCTTGGGCTCCAGTCAGAAAGGGCCAAGAATGCTGTGGAGCTAGCATGTTCAGTTTGTGAAGCAGCACTGATAGGCTATGAAGAGAGTCTGGCCTGCAAGGCAGTATGCAACTGGGGGCCTCCTGAGAAGAAAATCTTAAAGTAAGGGCAACTAAACAGATTCTTGCGGCTGCGGCCTGGAGGCAGACAAAAGGAGGACATGAGAAACAGCTGCTACAAAAAAAGGAGTGCATGATCCACTGTTACACATTGCCTGGTGTGCCAGGGTACCACTGCATGGAGAGTGGTTGATGGAGAGTGAAACAGGATAGGGAGCACTGCATGCCGAAGCCACGGGGAAGAGGGAGCTCTCCTTTCTACTGTGAGCAGAGGAGATGCACTCCCCAAAGTTCCCCTTACTATAATGGCCCATCCACTGCCCGGACTATGTCATGTGTTATCTTCTAATTATGGTTTGATTTAATAGAACTGCTTCTTTAGAAGACAGATAAGAGACTTGTGGGTTTAGGAGTTGACAGATGATGAGTTTTACTTTTGACTCCTGTAAGGTACAATCTTTCCTTAGATGTGAGATTTAGTATACTTTCCTATATGACACTGTCAAGGTACGTTTGGGTTTCTTTAACTTAGTATCACATATATCTAAACTTTTCTGACAGAAATGACTAAGATATGGCAGTAATGTAAAGAAGAATATGCGCTGTAGCTAATATAAGCTCAATAATAAGCATTCATTTTAATCTGCATATATATACACAAGTGTAGATATGTCCAGTGATAAACTGAATGTACTAACAAGGGGCAAAATATATCTAAGGCACTTATATGACCCCTATAATTTTAATGTATTTATCCTGATAACACACCCATGAGGTAATGAAGTATTATTATTATACCCATTTTACAGATAATCACAGAGGGAGACTAAGTTACTGGTCTAAGATCATAGCGGAAGTCTGTAGCATAATAGGGAGTTGAACCTGGTTTCTTGAAGTCCTGAGCTGAACACCTCATCTTATGGCCTACTTTAGTAATGTTCAAGTTTCATGTCCTTCCAAAAAGTTGTCAGAGATTTGAATGAGATGTCTCTATACCAGCTCATACATGACTGACAATGCAACTCTAATTAAAAATTAATAAAAAAACAGTTAAATGAAAGGCAACTGAAGGACACTGCAAGTCACAAAAGACTAATATTTGAAAACAATTTTGTTCCAGTTAAGCCCTTTACATTTCTTCTTTAAATGGTCTCTTTTCTTTTTCTCTTTTCTTTTCTTTTTAAATTGTCTCTTTTCTTTTCTGATTTATTGATTCATAATAGTTAAGTCTGTGTAACTATCAAAATATTACTTGCTACTATAATTGAGGGTCCTGGTTAGAGAAACCATCTACTTTCTGATTGTTTGAATGCAGACACTCAGTGGGTTTTCCTGAAGAAATCACAATGTTATTCCCTCAAGTTGAATAAATCCAGCTAAAAGCAAAGATCTCGCTCTCTCTGCAGAGGTGAAGAGGAGAACCGTGTGATGTTGTGCGGTGGAGCGTGTTCTTACTTTATTCTTGATTCACATAGAAAACTTAATGTACAAATGAACTTTCTGGTGTCTGATGGGAAACATTCAAGGGCAATGTGATGGGATATCAAAACCCCACGCTAGGCCAGGGCAGGAAAAGTTTAATGGTCTGACCTGCAAAAATTTCATCCTGAGACATCTGCCAGAAATGTCAAGTCTGGATGGAGTAATGATGAAAGGAACATGAAATTATCAGGGTGACATACAGGCTGTAGCTGGCCCAGGGAGAGGAATCAGGGGCAATGGAGAACTGGTCCCTGTTTCCATTATGGCTGTAAGGAATGGGACAAGACTACAGCTATTTGGAAAAGAGAGGAGGATCAGCAGGACTTCCATGAAGCAAGGAAGCTCAGCCTTCAGAGTATTCTCCTTTTATTCACTCTGTTCATCCTGTTCATCAATGGGATGATTATCTGGGCCTCCCTTGGGAAGGGAAAGCCCAAAGACCAGCTGGATGTGAGATTCTTGTCTGACTGGAGTGTGTAGACTATTTAAAATTCCAGTGAATGGGACACACATGCCAGGTTCCCTGAAGGATGAGGAAAGCCTAGAAGTAAACTAAAGATGGCTGAAGATTCTTTTGTCCTCTGGAGTTGATCCTAATCTATATCCAGTTTGGTTTTGAACTTTTGCTGATCCTTTGGCTCACAGGTGCTCCAATTAGGAGTCACAAAAACACTGGCCTTCCCATATTACTAAATGATGGGGGTGGGGGGTTCCTGGCTGAATGGAAAAAGGATTCTGGAAAAATTAGAGAATTATTTTATTGGATTACAATTTTATTTAAAGATGGTATTTTAGCCCTACCTTGTCCTGAGGTATATTTTCTTTCCAGCTCCTTCTGTGGCTAGCCTTCTCTGACATGACTCCGGCAATAGCAAAGATGGAGAAATACCTTTTCTGAGAACCAAAGACTGTGGACCAAAACAAAGAATACAGTCAACATTCAGTGTGACAAACCATGTTTCAAACAAAAACAAAAAAAAGTGGAAGTACCAAAGCTGCTCATTTATTCAAAGTTAATGACATTTGGTCAGTGTTTGACAATAAATTCTTTCAGCACAATAACTCACTGGCAACTAGAGTTTTCGGTTTGCTGTCAGTTACTAAAAATCAAAAAAATATGGACCAAAAAGTTAAAAAAAAAAAATCATTTTAGGTCAAATTAAATGTTTCATTTGAACTGAAACAAAAAGTTTAATTGAGATTTTTATTGATTTTTTTAAATTAAATTGAAGGAAATTTCAAAACAAAAAGTCATACAATCTAAAAATCAAAATATTTCATTTTGAAAATATTTAAATAAAACATTTTGACTTTTTTTCATTTCTTTTCTTAAACTCACCATTTGATAAAACTAACACAAATGTGCATAACATTTTAGTGTTGCCAAGTTGCATTTTCAATTAAACAAGTTTCAGCCTAAAAACTTTCACCCAACTCTGCTGGAAACAGTACTGAGCTGTGAGAAATGTCATTGAGTCAGCTGTAAGTAGGCACCTGTAGTCAGCTGTAAGTAGTGACACCAGCACATATTCTATATGTGTACTTTTTAAATATAATTGATTTGTGACCCTAATAAATGGGGAAGAAAACTGTACCCCAATTTCTATTTCCAAAATATAGTCACCTTAGTACTGTCACACACACACAAGTTAGCAGTATACTACACCTTTTAAAAAGGTGCTCCCCAACACAAGCCTCTAGTATCAACAAATGTGCGGGAGGCACATGGGCACCCTCTAGAGCTGTTCTGTTATGCTCCCTATGGAGAATACAGCACCATTGCAGTGCCACTTGCAATAGGGCAGCTCTTGCAGCGGGATTGTGGTTGCTCCTTACATGGGTATGCAAAGAAGAGAAAAAGCTCTCTGCTCTTTTTTTTCTTCTTTGTGAAACCGTAGTCACGATGTGGCCCTTATGCTGTACATGTCTTTGTATATTGGTCTATGTGGCGTGTATACACACACACACACACACACACACACACACACACACACGCCTCTACATATATATCTCTACCCCGATATAATGTGACCTGATGTAACACGAATTCGGATACAACGCGGTAAAGCAGCGCTCTGGGGGGGCCGGGCTGCACACTCCGGCGGATCAAAGCAAGTTCGATGTAAAGCTGTTTCACCTATAACGCGGTAAGATTTTTTGGCTCCCGAGGACAGCGTTATATCGGGGTAGAGGTGTATATGTTTGTTTGTTTATATTGTAAGCTAGAATGAATAGCTGCTACATACTGCTATGCATCACTGCATATCTTGTACATTCAGCTACTTATATAACACACTTACAACCACAGTAGCTGATTTAATAAGATATGCAACACAGCATATTGGCATACTGGAGTGGATCAAGCCAATAATACTGTAGCAAATATACTATCAAGATAAGATTTCCTCTAATGTGTTATGGCAAAGAGATGATTTTATAAAATGCTTTTGATCTGTAAATACTACACTACAAGCAGAGATGTATCAATTAGAAGCTCAAAGCATTTGGAGAATGCCTTTGAAATTAAAAATAATGACATTTCCTTTAGCATTTGGGTTATGAATTATTATACAGGACCATCTCAGTTTAATTAGGATGCTAAAGTGGAGTTTAATGGATCTATCCAGTCTTTAAAAGATAATACTTGAAGAATTGCTAACTGGAATATTTGAGAAAACTATTAATAGAACTGGTCTATTCCAGGGGAAATTCCAAAAATAAAAAGTTTTTGACTCAGATTAAAAAGCTAATATTTCCCTGGAGCAAAAATTCCATTTTTTTTTTCTATTCAGAATCATTGAAACATTTTAATAACGTTGATTTGTTTTGTTTCAATTTTTATATTAAAATATTATTATATGTATTTTTTCTAGAAAGAGTAGCAGAGAAGTTAGAGTTAAAGCTATCACATGAAAAGACAACAGTCATGGTGACATTTAAGTCTGTTGAAAAGACAAACATATTCCTACCTAAAATCTAAGAGGGCAAACATATTCCTACCTAAAATCTGAAGTGTATTGAGCATTTCAAATGCCTGGGTAGTATGACTACAAAGGATGCCAAACATTACTTAGATATTCGACATAGTACTGAACTCATGACTGCTGCTCTAGCAACACAGCCACTTGGAGAAGTAAAGGGTATTTCCATGAAGTGTAAAATGAAATTGCTGCAGTCTCTTGCCTTCAACGTCTTGCTATATGTATGTGAGACATGGACACTAAGAAAACAGGTCATTAAAATATTTTCTGCCTTCAAAATTGAAATGTTACAGGTGATTGCTGCATATTAGCTATAACTTGCACATGACTAATGAGGTAACTCGGAGTTATAGCATAACTGGAATGACACCTGTTATCCTTAAGACAATTAGGTGAAGAAATTTTGAGTTTGCAGGGCATGTGGGTCAGATGAACAGAGAAAGCTTGCCAAAACAAGTTTTGCAGGGACTGGTGCTAGGGGCAGTGGGCAGCTGCAGTGAGTGTGGTTCGATGATGTGTCTAACTGGACAGGATGCAGTATGGCACACTTCTGAAGACTGTGTGTAAACCACAAAACATGGAAAGATTGCTGGCTAATGACTCCTGTGTGTTGTGTTTACTGTTCACTGTGATGTGACTCTATGGTGCTTTGCACTTTGAGAATGATGATGTAGATATAAATATATAATATTAAAATTAACATTCCAGATGTACAACAAATAGGAAAAAGATCCACTGGCTTTGACAAATCTTGCCTCAGTTTCTTTAGTGAGGGGCCATTAGCTTATATTGTGTTTCCAAGTTAGACAAACTCATCAACTCCCTCATTCACTTTCCCTTCAATCACCCATCTGCCAGTATTGACAGCATTCTCCCCTATTTCCATGATCTTGGTCTTCTGTATACTCATGAGAGTCCCACTTTGGCCACTTCTTTTATGTTCATAAAGGAGTCTTCACGTTTCATCAAGTCTGTATCCAGTATAACTATATCATCTGCAAAAAGTCTCACAGCTTATCTCTTTCCCAAACAATACTAGTGTCCTTGGCAGGAGCAATCACTCTTCTCATCACAAAGTCTATAACCCTGAAGAAGAGAAGTGGGATAGTACTCAACTTTGTCTTGTGCTAAGAACAATTTTAAACCATTCTGTCTCTGTGTTCTCTGCCATGAGGCTACACTGATCATACAAAGATCTTAATCAAATTAACAATCTTTGCTGGAATTCCATAGTGTGTCAGGATCTCCCAGAGGGCTTCTCTATGGATACGATCAAACACTTTTGTAAAATTGTAGAAGTTAAAAAACATTTTCTCCTGGTATTCTAAGCCTCTCTCAATAGGTCTTCTCAAGGCAAAAATCTGGTCTGAACATGACCCTCCAGATCAAAATCCAGCCTGTTCTTCCCTGAGAACGTTATCAACACTGGTTTTCATTCAATTCAAAATGATAAGCAAAACACTTTTTGAGGTACGGATAGGAGTGTCACCCCGTCTGCTTATCACAAATAAGCTGGGCCCCCTTTTTACCTCCCAGCTGCCATGTAGACATGCCCTCCTCAAAGTTGATTACTTCTAGTGATATAGGTAAGGCTGCTGTTTCTTTACATCTCACAGTGAGTGTTAGACAGCCAGTAGCACTAAGCATAGCCTGGAAGTGTTCCATCCAAAGACCTTTCTGTCCCTCCTCTGTGGTTAAAGTTGTACCATCTCAAGCCTTCACAATGCTACAATGGTTTGAGGATTGTGATGTCAGTTGTTTAGGTAATAGAAAAAGGGTTTTAGAATCCCCTGTCTTTTGTGCCTCCTCTGCTTCTCTTGCTTTATTTTCCATCCTGTCTCTTCTAGTTGATTTTTTAACTTCCTTGTCTTTGTCTGCATATTCTTGTTGAAGAATAGTTTTTACTGCTGTTGTGTTCTTCCTGAATTCTTTTCTTTCATTCTTTCTTCTCTTCAATTAGTCTCCATGTATTTGGCTGTAGCCAATCTTCTTTCTTAGATTGTCTCACCCCCACAGTAGTGCTGGCTGCATCCACACTTGCTTCTTTGAAAAATTTCTGTTGTTCTTCAATATCTTCCATCCATCTTTAACTCTTCGAATTTATTGGTAAGTTGCAGCTTGAAATGTGTCTTCAGTACTGGATCTACTATCTTTTTAGTATCATACATACCTCTGTCTTGCATGGTGTTAGCGTCTTTAGTTTTATTTTGATTGTCCCAACAAGAAGATGGTGGTCACTTCTGACATCAGGACTCATATACACCCTGGTGTCCGGCAGTGATCTTCTCCAGTGCCTACTAATGGCAACATGGTCAGGCTGTTAGGGGGGGTTTGAGTCAAGTTTACAACCTGCCCATAAAAAAATGCTTTCTGTTACAGCAATAACCCAGATATAAGGTGCACTCACTGCTGTAGGGGCCTAAAACCTAGGTTGCAGTAGCTTCCACTGATGCAATCAAACCTGTAAGTGTGACCCTAAACTTTTTGTCCGTGTTTCGATGTCAAAGAATCCCACTGAATTTTGGAAGAGAAAGGGTGTAATTTACATATATAGCCTTAACTTTGGAATTTTCTGAATTTTGAGTCCCTGCCACCTTGACATTATCTGAACAATTTTCTGCTGTTATTTATAAGTTCTCTATCACATAACATGTCTAGTAGATAACATGAACAACATATAATGGAAGATCAATTGTTGCAAAAGGAACTTCTATGAAATTTTCATCAGTTGTAAACTACCCCACAATGTGATATTGTTCTCCTTGTTTATTTAGGAATCATAAGACATTTGGTGTTTTCAGAAGTCTTTTAAAACTCTTTTAGATGCTCAAGCTGCTGAGTAAATAAATCAGTAGCTGCAGTACATGGGTCATAACACTTTTCTTGAACCATAAAAATGGGATTTTAACCAAGAGTGCTAAACATCACAGGCCATTTATTCTATGTTCACAGCACAATTCAGCAGAAACGTGACTATCTTACCCAATAACTAAATGCCAAAAGTAAAAGTATGCTGTATCCCAGATTGTTGAAAATAAAATCACGGCTTGTTTACATTTCTTTAAAAGACATGAAACATATTTTGGAGGAAGTGGAGAAACAGAATTATTGTAGAATGTCTCAAATACCAATGTAATGACACCATTAATATATCAGACTATGGAAAAGTATTGACACTTAAAATCGGTTGACAGATCTGGACTTATTACATTATTTCAGCTATTAGCAAGCTTGATTTTTGGTTTGTGATAGTGGAATATTAGCACTGATTAGGTTTGGGGCCATATTCATCCCCCTGGTCACAAGAAAGTAATGTATACTACCCGAGGCCTGTAAGGGTTTCCATTTAGATATGACAGCTTTAAATTTTGGTGGGGGCTCTGGGTAACCCTACTAGTGGAGAATGCTGCGGAGAAGATCCAAATAAGCACATATTTTGACCATGTTGGCTCAGGCTCCTTTGGGGGACATATTAGCCATCTCCCCTCCCCAGCCTTGCCCTATTGCATCTCTAATCCTCACGGGCTCTCCTGGACCTCCTTGAGTAAACTGGTGTTATAGGCAAAACAGTTCAAACTTGCATGTCTCAACTTACATACCTAAATTATCCCTGTTTAGCCCCTTAAGCACCATAAGAGACCTGATTTTCATAAATGGTGATTACCACAATTCTCTATCTAATGAGGGCTCCACTCTGAGACATGGCAGCCAAGAAAACTCAACTGATTTCTTTCTCCTCCCTCCCAGCAGCAACTCCACCACTCGCCCTGTTTCCAGTCCCACCCCACTCCCAGAAAATACCCTCAGACATCCCCTCATCTTTCAAAATCTTTTCCTGGGCCTAGAGAAATACCAAAACCCTCTACCTGGTTGTGGATGGGTGGAAGCCTCCTGCTACTTGCCTCTCTTTTATCACTAGCTAGTCCCAGTGGATCTATTCATATTGCTGTCCCACATTGCCATTTCTTTCCTGTGCCTAAGCATGGCTGCTTGCTGTTTCCTGCTGCCTGAAATGAAGGAAGAGATGGGACTATGTGGAAGATCCACCCAAGTCAATCAGGATTCACTCTGGGCAAGAATCCCAAATGATCCTGCATCTCACAGTATATCTACACTGCAGCTGAAAGCGAGCCTCCCAGCCTGGGTAGACAGGCTAGCAGAGCTCAAGATAGCATGCTAAAAATAGCAGTGTGGCTGTTATAGCTCAGGGTCTTGAGCCTAAATAATCAGGTGGGCTTGAGACCCCAAGCTCCAGCCCAACCTGCAATGTCCACACTGCTATTTGTAGCACATGAGCATGAGTCTGCCTATCTGGGCTGTGAGGCTCACCCCCAGCTTTAAGGCAGACATACCTCACAGTGGCTTCAAACCCTCTCTCTGTTCATAGTTCAGCACCCCATGCCAGTTCCTAAAGGTGACAGGGTTTCTCTTAAGTCCTTATGAAGTTTAACAGCTGAAGATTATCCCGAGTTCTAAGGATCAATTCTGACCTAAAGGATCACTGCTCTACTAGTCATGGGTTTCGTGAAAATGAGCCAACATCAGTGCGGGTTTTGAGAGACACACATTTGGACTAAAATACAGCCACCATATTCATTTTCATTAGTGATCTAAAACACAGTTGGACTCAGGGCCCTAGAATAAATAAGATTTTAATAATCCATTAGTAGTTAATCAGCATATTATAATGACTACCCAACTGAGCCTAAAACTGCATAGAACTGAATTTAGAACACTTGACTTTAAAGTATTATCAAGAAAATATTAAAGCAGTGACCTTTTGGAGAGCCTGAAGAGCTATAGTATTCACAGCGCATACAAACTAGTGAGCTGCTCAAGATTCCTGCTCCATTTCTTTGCGGTTACATGTATACTGTAACAAACTGGCTCCAGATAGTCAAAGCTACCCCCACCCCCATCATTGACGTTTGCTCCACTAATTATCTGTAAGGAATCCAAATTCTATATCTTTTCAATAACAATGTATCTGCCAAGAAATGCATTTGGCAGTATCACTTAGGAAGAAAAAAAATAGGAAATCAGTGTAAAAACAATAAAGCACATAGACAACTTGAAAACCACAGCTTGAAGTGTTTTATCTTATAAAGAGAACCAAAACCAAAAAATTAATGGCACATGGAGAGTACAAAAAATAAAAAATAATTAAAAAAAAATTGGTTGGGTAGCACTGCAAGCTGGTTGATTTGATTTAAAGATAGTCATGTTTAACATACTGTGGCGATAGATCATGGTCATATGGATTTGTTACTTGCAAGTTGTTATTTGCATAATCTAACAGAGTTTGACTGTTTCCATTCCACTCCACCTCTCTCCCTTTCTTGTTACTAGTTTCTTCAGTCTTCCCCACTACGGCTGTTCTCCACATGCTCCTCTAATCTGGCATTTAAATATTTACGATTTTTTTCTGGAAGTTTTATATGTTGTCCTGGGCTATATAATAAAAAAGGCCTCAGAAAATTGTTCTACAAATATATCTGCCTAAACCATGTAAAAGATGCAGAGCAAATGAAACAGCAGGATGACTAAAAAAAAGTCTGTGTGATGACCTAAGGAACTGAGCTATGCAACACAGTTTCTAATAGTCTTTGTGGTATGGATCCGGCACCTCGCTGTATTGTTGCACCCTGTGCCCACGAGGACACTCAGCCCTGGTCTACACTACGAGTTTCGGTCGAATTTAGCAGCCTTAGATCGATTTAACCCTGCACCCGTCCACATGATGAAGCCATTTTTGTCGACTTAAAGGGCTCTTAAAATCGATTTCTGTACTCCTCCCCGACGAGGGGATTAACGCTGAAATCAACCCTGCTGGGTCGAATTTGGGGTAGTGTGGATGCAATTCAATGGTATTGGCCTCCGGGAGCTATCCCAGAGTGCTCCATTGTGACTGCTCTGGACAGCACTCTCAACTCAGATGCACTGGCCAGGTAGACAGGAAAAGCCCTGCGAACTTTTGAATTTCATTTCCTGTTTGGCCAGCGTGACGAGCTGATCAGCACAGGTGACCATGCAGAGCTCATCAGCACAGGTGACCATGGAGTCCCAGAATCGCAAAAGAGTTCCAGCATGCACCTAACGGGAGGTACTGCATCTGATCGCTGTATGGGGAGACAAATTAGTGCTATCAGAACTCCATTCCAAAAGACGAAATGCAGGAATATTTGAAAAAATATCCAAGGGCATGGAGGACAGAGGCTATAACAGGGACCCGCAGCAGTGTCGCGTGAAACTTAAGAAGCTCAGTCAAGCCTACCAAAGAACCAGAGAGGTAAACGGCTGCTCTGGGTCAGCGCTCCAGACATGTCACTTCTATGATGAGCTGCATGCCATTCTAGGGGGTGCCCCTACAACTATCCCACCCATGCATGGACTCCATCAATGAATTCTCACGCAACAGGAATGCGGATTTTGGGGATGAGGAAGATGATGAGGAGGAGGAGGTTGAAGATAGCACACAGCAAGCAAGCAGAGAAACCATTTTCCCCGACAGCCAGGAACTGTTTATCACGCTGGAGCCAGTACCCTCTCAACCCACCCAAGGTGGGCTCCCGGACCTTGAAGGCAGAGAAGGGACCTCTGGTGAGGGTATCTTTGTAAATATAATACATGGTTTAAAAGCAAGCGTGTTTAATGATTAATTTGCCCTGAAGACTTGGGGATGCATTGGCGGCCAGTACAGCTACTGGAAAAGTCTGTTAATGTGTATGGGGATGGAGTGGAAATCCTCCAGGGACATCTCAGTGAAGCTTCACCTGGTTGAAATAGGGGAATTTTATTAAGGGGACATTCAGAGGTGGCCGTTCCTGCTGGGCTGTTTGCCTGTGGCTGAACAGAAATCATCCCCACTGTTAGCCACACGGTGGAGGGAAGGGTGAAGAGATCATCCTAGAGAATTGTGTGTGTGTGGGGGGGGGGTGTTAGTTGGGTTTGTGCTGCACGTTAACCCAAAAACCGCAACCCCTCCTTTTAAATGGCCAACCCATTTCAAATGGCCAAACCAACGTGTGCTTGGTATGGGAAATGAGGGTGCTGCTGTTTGAAACCATCCCTACATGTTATGAAGGTTAAAGAAGCCAAAAGACTGTGGCTTACCATGTCTGCCTGCAAGCCGAATTCTGTTGCCCGCTGGCCCTGCGTGTGTGATCTCTCACACCAAAACGGCAGGCCCTCAATATAAGAGGCAAAATGCGACCTTGTGTAAGCAGAGTCAGGATGAGCTCTATCCTGACATCTGGTGGTGAATTATGGCGAGTGTGGAAAAGAACTCCAGGGGCTGATTTTGTTTGCATAAGCACACCCACTCACCTGTCATGAAACAACAGCAACTGAAAGTGGTTACTTTGGCTGGTGTGGGATCCCCAGTTTCTCTGTTATTGGGGCAGGAAGAATAAAGTTTTGTTACCCTGATTCTGTGAATCAAGGCCAGTGGAACTGTTGTATGACAGAAGGACTCACCATTACCTAAGTAGCACTTGCTTGACAAGGGGCATGGGTTACAAAACCCAGTGGATTGAGAGAGGAGAGGGACAGGTATTTGTACTTGATGGTATGGGCCCTCTTTAAGGGCTTGAAACACCAATTGCACCATCTCCTCTCTTCACTGTTGAATGTCAGAGCTAACTTTGATTCCATTAGGAGTCTAGTTACAGGCTGCTGAGCTGTATTCACTTTGGGCCAATGGTGCACCAGCACTGGGGCTCCCCTACTATGAGCTGAAATCATTAAGAGCTGAAATCACAAAACAGCTAAAGTTATTATGAGCTGAGATTGCTGAGTGCTGTGTTAACTAGTGTGGGAGCCTGAAGCTATATTGCTAAGCAGCAAGCAGCGCGGAGCCTTGTGGGGACGGTTGGAGCGGCCCAAGGAACGGCGAGCGGAACTGTTTGCGGGAGCGGCTCACAGGTCGGTGAGCAGAGCGGAGCAGCTCGTAGAGCCGAGCAGTTCGTGGGACGGCAGGAAGTGGACTGGCTCGTGGTGAAGGCTGCGGCGGAACCCCACGGAGAGACGGCCGGCCGGCCTCAGATCATGTAAGGTGCCCCTTAACACCCTGCGTGCCCCCCTTTTACTCTGGGGCTGCACTGACCAGGGACAGAGACTTTGGGGGTTGCTGGACCCAAGAGACTTTGGGGGTGTTGGACTTGGAGGACTCTGGGTGATTTTTGGGTTGCTGGATTCAAGAACCAAAGGAAAAGGACACAGCCCAATTTGCTGGGGTGGGTCTTTTGCTCACGGGTTGTGTTATGAATCCTGGTTGTGGTGTTTTTCCAATTTAATGCTGATGTCGTTTACCTCATGTTATTAAACATTTTCTGCTACACTCAGACTCCGTGCTTGCGAGAGGGGAAGTATTGCCTCTTAGAGGCAGCCAAGGGGTGGTATGTAATTGTCCCAGGTCACTGGGTGGGGGCTCGAGCCGGTTTTGCATTGCGTTATTGAAACGGAACCCCTAGATACAGAACCCGGCCCTTGTTGCTGCCAACTTAGATGGGCAGAAGGGT
This sequence comes from Trachemys scripta elegans, assembly GCF_013100865.1. Classification (NCBI taxonomy): domain Eukaryota; kingdom Metazoa; phylum Chordata; order Testudines; family Emydidae; genus Trachemys; species Trachemys scripta. Next base: position 233,599,443 of record NC_048299.1, on the reverse strand, counting down.
TACACTTGTAAAGAAAGCACACGTGCTATGTAATGTTAACAGCTTGGTTCACCATGAAAGAGTCTACCCATTGTTCTCTAAAATGTGTCTTTTTAAATACTACTCTCCCTTTTTTTCCCCTCACACAGCTGCAAATGTTTCAATGCTCCCCGTATCATCTCCGTCCCACAGGCTAGCGAAGATTAGAAGGCGAAAAAAATGCATTCGCGATGAAATGTTCTCTGAGCTCATGCAGTCCTCCCACACTGAAAGAGCCAGCAGAATGCCTGGAGGCTGATACTGTCAGAGTGCAGGAAAGCACAAAATGAACGTGAGGACAGGTGGCAGAGCAAGAGGAGAGATGGCTGGATCAAGATGATCAGTGGCGTCAACGTGATGAAAGGAGGCAGGAAGCAATGCTTAGGCTACTGGGAGGATCAAAATGATATTCTCTAGTGTATAGCTGAGGTGCAGGAAAGGCAGCAGGAGCACAGACTGCCACTGCAGCCCCTGTGTAACCAACCGCCCTCCTCCCCAAGTTCCATAGCCACCTCAACCAGACGCCCAAGAACGCAGTGGGGGGGCCTCCGGCCACCCAACCACTCCATCCCAGAGGACTGCCCAAGCAACAGAAAGCTCGCATTCAATAAGTTTTGAAGTGCAGTGTGGCCTTGTCCTTCCCTCCTCCGCCACCCCTCCCGGGCTACCTTGGCAGTTATCCTCCCATTTGTGTGACGAATTAATAAAGAATGCATGAATTTGAAACAACAATGACTATTGCCTCTGCAAGCGGAGATCAAGGGGGGAGGGGAGAGCGATTGCCTTATAGGGAAATAGAGTGAACCAATGGGGCGGGTTTTCATCAAGGAGAAACAAACAGAACTTTCACACCGTTGCCTGGCCAGTCATGAAACTGGTTTTCAAAGCTTCTCTGATGCGCAGTGCACCATGCTGTGCTCTTCTAACCGCCCTGGTGCCTGTGTATGGCTTCATGAGCCATGGCATTAAGGGTAGGCTGGGCCCCAAGGATAACTATAGGCATTTCAACATCCCCAATGGTTATTTTCTGGTCTGGAAAGTAAGTCCCTTGCTGCAGCCATTCACACAGACCAGAGTTCCTAAAGATGCGAGCGTCATGTACTTTTCCTGGCCATCCCACATTGATGTTGGTGAAATGTCCACTGTGATCCACCAGTGCTTGTAGAACCATTGGAAAGTACCCCTTTCGGTTTATGTACTGGTTACCTTGGTAGGGATATGCGTTCCGTCTATCGCCCCACCACAGTTAGGGAATCCCTTTGCAGCAAAGCCATCCACTATGACCTGCACATTTCCCAGAGTCACTACCCTTGATAGCAGCAGCTCAGTGATCGCATTGGCTACTTGGATCACAGCAGCTCCCACAGTAGATTTACCCACTCCAAATTGATTCCCGACAGACCGGTAGCTGTCTGGCATTGCAAGCTTCCAGAGGACTATTGCCACTCGCTTGTGAACTGTGAGGGCTGCTCTCATCTTGGTATTTTTGCGCTTCAGGGCGGGGGAAAGCAAGTCACAAAGTTCCATGAAAGTGCCCTTACGCATGCGAAAGTTTCGCAGCCACTGGGAATCATCCCAGACCTGCAACACTATGTGGTCCCACCAGTCTGTGCTTGTTTCCCGGGCCCAGATTCGGCGTTCCATGCCATGAACCTGCCCCATTAGCACCATGATGTCCAAATTGCCAGGGCCCGTGCTTTGAGAGAACTCTGTGTCTATGTCCTCATCACTCTCGTCACCATGCTGCCGTCACCTCCTCGCCTGCTTTTGAAGTTTCTGGTGCTGCATATACTGCAGGATAATTGATCTGAGTGAGCTCCATGCTTGCTGTGGTAAGTCATCTGCAGAAAAAAGGCACAAAACAATTGTCTGCCGTTGCTCTCATGGAGGGAGTGGCAACTCACAGCATGGCTTACAGGGAATTAAAATCAACAAAGGGGGCAGGTTTACATCAAGGAGAAACACACAGAACTGTCACACCGAAGCCTGGCCAGTCATGAAACTGGTTTTCAAAGCCTCTGTGATGTGCAGCGCGCCTTGCTGCGCTCTTCTAATCTAATCGCAAACAGCCTAGTCAGCAAACAGCACCAGCGAGCTTTTAAACATCCAAAGGCACATTCTACTGCCATTCTGCACTTGCTCAGCCTATAGTTGAACTGCTCCTTACTACTGTCCAGGCTTCACGAGCCATGGGAGCAAGGGGTAGGCTGGGGTAGGTGTGACCCTGAGGTGCTGCTGGCAGGGAGAGCAGCCTGAGGCAGAGGCCTCCAGCTGGCATGATATTCCAGGCAGGACTGAATCTCTATTAGTCGAAACTTAAAGAAGAGAATGACCTGGAGTCATTCCCATTTTCGTCTAGGTGCCCCCGACTGACCGCACCGAGGTCAGCCAGGAGCACCCATGTCTGCCCAGGAGCCCCAGATCAACCTCACCGAGGTCGGCCAGGAGCAACCAGGAGATGGTGGCAGACGGTGCAGTACAACTGCTAACCATCTTTGCTAACTTGCGAAGGCAAGGAGATGCCACTGCTGCTGTGTAGCAATGCAGTGCCGTGTCTGTCAGCAGCACCCAGGAGACGTACGGTGACGGTAAGCTCAGCAGCCTCCATGCTTGCCGTGGTAGGTAGTCTGCACGGGTAACCCAGGAAAAAAGGTGAGAAATGATTTTTTGCCATTGCTTTCACGGAGGGAGGGGAGCCTGACGACATGTACCCAGAACCACTTGTGACAATGTTTTTGCCCCATCAGGCATTGGGAGCTCAACCCAGAATTCCAATGGGCAGCGGAAACTGCGGGAACTGTGGGATAGCTACCCACAGTGCACCGCTCTGTAAGTCAATGCTAGCCTCGGTACTGTGGACGCACTCTGCCGACTTAATGCGCTTAGTGGGGACACACATAATCAACTGTATAAAATCGATTTCTAAAAAATCAACTTCTATAAAATCAACCTAATTTCATAGTATAGACATACCCTCACTTTCTATTGCTTAAAACCAATAAGACTGCTCATGACAGTAAGCAGTACGCCAGGATGGAACCTTTTTTTAATTACTTGAGTGTATATTAAACATGGAAGAATCATATAAGAGATGCAAAGGATTGGATTTTCCTTTCAGGGCCCAATTCAACAAACAGTATTATGTGCTTAAGTTCATCTCTACTCAACAAAGCACTTAAGAAAGTGTTTAATTCCCATTGAAGCCAATAGCACATAAGCACATACTTAAGTGCTTTGCTGAATACAGATCTCATTCTGGTTTTAAACCAGTGTGATTTCAATTATTTCACTGGAGCTCCTCCTCATTTAAGCATGTGTAAATGAGAAGAGACTCAGGGCCAAAATGTAGAAGAATCATTTTAAGGCATGAAAAGGCAACTCTTAGTTGAAGAACAGTAGGCTAAATTGATTAGGTGATTAGTCATTTTTTTCCCTAACCCCTGGAAAATAATTAGTCATCTGTGGTGTTGTAGAAAAAGCATAAATAGCAGATGTTTCCATTCTGTGGTATACCTCAGCATTAGCCTATGCATTTTTGTATTAAAATTACTTAGAATACAATTTTTAAAAGATTGAATTGCATAACATTATTTTGGAAAATTAGGTTTCTGTTTTCATAATTATAGCATTGCTTTGAATTAATATGCACAGATGCATTGGCTGTTTGCATCATTAAGTCTTGAAAAGACTATTAAATGTTGATATTTTCTTATCTATTCTGATTATCCCTTTCATTAAGAAAAATAGACTATTCATGGATGAAGCATTTCAATGAGATTATATAAGCTTCATTGAGATTGAAGAATAAAGTTAAAATATAGATAGGAGCATAATAGTGGGAAATAATTTCATTGATGATCTGATTTTATACCTCATATGAAGATAAAACTCACAACTGAACTGAAAAATTAGTTGTCAACAACAGAGGAAGAAATGCACATCCCTGTCACTGTGTTCTTCAAGAGAGATTTATTTTTTCATCTCTCCTGTCACCCCTTATGCATATAGATTACCACACTGAAATGAAAAGGACAATTTGGCCCATTATACAGATAACCCAACAAAGTTCCATCCAGAATATGAATCTAAATGCAAATTTCCCTAGCGTTCAGAGAGAGATGGGGGGTTCGCAAACATTGTTCCTGTCTCTAATTAGGGAACTCTCTACTTAATACTACAGGAAAAAGATATCATGTAAACTCCAGATATACTGCACATCCTGGCACTGATTTTGCAATCAGGGCCGCAAAGAGAGAACCCTACTGTAGTTCCACATTGGTGCAGGGGTCATCCATTACAGATCTCCCGGCAGGATCAGAACTCATTTTTCTGATACAATTTATAAAAAAATATATATTTACTACTATGTTACTGGAAATGTTTAGTTCAGCATCTCTTTAAAGTTAAGATCTGAAACATTTATCTTAAAGTCTAATGAAAACCAAAAGGAGTTATTTATAGTCTTAAAAATGCAATAATAAAGTTATAAAAAGATTTTTACAAAACACAAGTCTTCAGCATTTTGAAATTGTTTGACACAACTTCAGAATTTTATAGTAATTTTAAAAACTTGTGACAGGATAGTAATAATTAACTTTTGATTTACTAGTATATGTTGTTATAGTTTCCCTAATTGCATTTACAGGGGTCTATTTTCTGACTTTAATCTCCTTAATTATAATTCATCCACCAGAAAATAGGTCCCTAAAGAAGGTTACCTCAGTTTATCTATTAGGGATACAGTATATATACTAATGTTTCAAGTGGATTAAAAATTTGAAGCTTAGTGCTTCAGTCTTTGAAGGATCAGGGTCTTATTTAGTACTTGCCTTATTTCTGGTGAATACATTTTTGATCAGCCAACTAAATATTCTCCCAGTGTCACAAACAATACTGTTTGGAATATAGAATGTTATATATGTCACAAATTGTATAAAGCCTTAATTTTGACATACCAAAAATTTCACTCTAGTGGCTATAACTCAGAAATAACTGTATTGTAGAGATGGAATAGCATCCTACTGCTTTTGCTTTATGGACAGTAATTGAGCCATTACACAAGTTCATTTTGTGCCAGTTCAGCAGAGTAGGTTAGATGAAGTATTAGCAGCTTAAAATAGACATGTACCACTTGCAATTTCAGTCCAGTACAATGATTTTCCCTGCCTATCATTATGCATCCCAAACAATGTGACAGATGTAAGAGTAATATGTTGCTTTTAATCTGTGGCTTGGTCTACACTACCCCCCTAATTCGAACTAAGGTACGCAACTTCAGCTACGTGAATAACGTAGCTGAAGTTCGAAGTACCTTAGTTCGAATTAGTTCGAACTTACCTTGGTCCACACGCGGCAGGCAGGCTCCCCCGTCGACTCCGCGGTACTCCTCTCGGCGAGCTGGAGTACCGCAGTCGACAGCGAGCACTTCCGGGTTCGACTTATCACGTCCAGACTAGACGCGATAAGTCGAACCCAGAACTTCGATTTCCAGCCGTCGAACTACCGGGTAAGTGTAGCCAAGGCCTGTGTGAATTCCTATCAGCATCAATGGAAGTTCTGTTGTGGTTCAAGGTCAGTGTAGAGTGGTTGAGGCTTCATCCTGTTCCCATTAAAATCAATGGCAAACCTTTCTTGACTTCGGTAGTGCAGGCTTGGGATCTTAAGGTACATCAACACTTCAATAACACACCTGAGGGTGGCCTGTATCAGCTGACTAGGGCTCAGGCTGTGAGGCTACAAAATTGCAGTGTAGACATCCAGACTCAGCCCTGGAAGGGCCCAGAGCCCAGGCTGCAGCCTGAGCCTAGACATCTACACTGCAGCCCAAACCCCATGAGCCCAAGTCAGCTTACACAGGTCAGCTGCCAGTGTGTAGACATACCCTTAGTGAGACAGCCAAGTGTAGACCTTGTAAATTACAAAATTAGCTATTATTATCCCTCTGGTATTTGGGTGAATTACTGGCAACTAATGTCTTCTGTATTGTGCTCTGTTGGTTTGAATGTATACTCTACCCACAAAACACAACGATGCTATGCCAGAGATGAGTTTGGTCCAATGTGTATCAACAGCAAGCTGTTGCAGACTGTAGACTCTTTAGTATTGAGTCCTGTACTGTTTGCCTTTATGTGTAATTGCACTGTTCACTCATTTAATGCTGAATATTCATGCACTGTTCATATCTGGATTTGGTTTGCAGACAGTTCACTTATCATAAGCATTTGGTTTACTTTATAACCTAGAACAAAGTGAATAATTCATAGCCAATAAGGATCCAACAATTTTCTCCCTTTTTATTTATATTGGTGAATAAATACTTTGAAAGTAATGATTAACTACTTCTGCAAATAAATGTTGGTGTGCAGGTTGTGAATATTCACAATTTGTGCAGTGCTGGTTAGTTACTTAAGGTACATCTAATTGTTTGTGTTCACTGATTTGATGACTTACTTAACTAAGCAACAGTGTGAACTGTATATTTTACAATCAACTACATAATTCAAAATTTGCTTATTATTAATATTCAGGTATTTGAGATTTAAATCAGTTTTTCAGTGGATATTCATGCCAGGAAAGTTTGAGCACTTTAATGTTTGCAGAAGGTGAATATGAAAAGACCATGAATAAGATATGAACAACCAGAAAAGAAATAGTCACACTCATATAGCACAAAAATAAGGGGTTGGTGAGGATATGGTCCTTCATACAAAAGTATTCTTTTTTTAGTTATGTTACTGTCCAGTGTTTATCCCAAGGCACTCTCTCTTTTTATCTGATGAGCACCTACTCTTACAGTTTCCTCGTGAGGAACACGATTAGCTTGCAGTCTTCACCCGAATTAATAATCTCCTGTGTTAGGGGAGAAGTAAACGAAGTTGGAGATACCTTCCTATTTGCCAGTGATCAGTTAATGCTCCTCCTTTCTGCCACAGGCCTGTTAGTGATAAAAGTCAGAGAAACACAGCATTTCTCCTGCATTGGTAGCCCAAACTTCAGAGACCTCACACAGGAAGACTCCGCACCTCCATTCACTTGGTGAAATGCAGGGGGTCTTTGCAATGTTTAGATTAGGTGGGCTTGAAGTATGATTAGTGGGTCCATTCACAGCTGAAATCCACATCACCCCAATTCAGCACACACTAAGAGAGAACACTAGGCTACTCCTCCTCCTCCCCAGTATCCAGCAAGTATCCTGGCTAAACACATACCCTAACCATTACTTTCATTTTGATACTGAGGTCTCCTTTGTATTTCAGACAAGCATGGTTCTTTTACTCAGGCTGCTCAGGCTTTCTAAGCATGGGGTCTTTAGTAAAAGTGAGTTAATTGTAATTATAATATAATGACTGTAATAAATCCCACTGTTAAGTAACAGAAAATTACAAAGTGTTATAGAGAGACAGGGTAGGTGAGTTAATATCTTTTGCTGAACCAACTTCAGTTGATGAAAAAGAGAGAAGTTTTCGAGCTACAATGAGCTCTTTTTCAGCCCAGACCTGAAGAACAACTGTTTGTATCTTGAAAACTTGTCTTTTGCACCAACAGAAGTTGATCCAATAAAAGATATTACCTCACACACCTTGTCCTCTAATATACTGAGACCAATAGGGCTACAACAGCACTACAAAGTATTATAGATACATTTTGGCTTGAATTAGACAAAAGCAACCTTCTCATTTAGTCTAGTTTAATCAGAGAAATAATTTTTGAACTTGACATCATGATTCAACCTTACAAAATACAGCACTAATAATAATTTTAAGGGTACTTCATTAAGCAATAATAGTCCCTTTTCACTGTTTTAAAGAATAATGAGGTGGTCTCCAAGTAGATAAACAATGAGGTGGAAGGTCAAACAATGAGTGAACTAGATTACTGGTGAGTAGCACAGTGCTATTATTCTCTCTCTGATATTGCAAGCATTGTTGATATTAATGTTATTAAGTGGAAGATATACATTCTTGAGTAGTTTTAAAAACAATTTTTAAGTGGACGAGAAAGTAGGGGCATATGTTGATATACAGATTTCACCACTGAGGACTACAGCATTCTGATTTGCTGACAGAATCTACTCTTATTATAATTAGGAGGCACTTGAAAATACATGGAATAATTTACCAAATGCAGATTACACTTCTAAATAGATATGTTGATCAAGAACCTGCTTACCTTACTCATGCAAGTACATCAAATGGAGCCAATAAGACTATTTATAGTCTATAGACCATTATTTTGATGACTATGATGTTATGGAAATAATGGTGTGTTTTTACTTACCTGCCACTTCTCAGAGATGTAAATAAAGTAGAGATGGAAGAAATGTCAGGTTGTACTGCCCATCCCTTGCTAGTGCATGGCCTCCAGAGTATTCTTGAATGCCCAACCAATTCTGATTTTGAATTGTTCGAACAATGGCGATTCCATAAAATAGATTTAATAATCTAGAAGATCTCACTCTAATTGTTCTAACTTAACTTTTCCTTTGCCTATTTTCATCCTACTATAACATGCCTTATACCACCCTAAACAATTCTTCCCCCTACTTTGGTGTTTATCCCAAGGATGCTAGACTGGATTTATATAAATAAAAAACAATGTGAACCTTTGCCCAAAATTGGAAGTGAAATAGAACTAAACTTTGTGGTGAAGCATGATTATCCCAAGGTCTCAGGGGACATCCAAAATAAGGAACTTTAATTCTGCAGAGCCTGGGAGCTCTACGAGACATTAACTTTGTCTTCTTGGGCTTAAGATCACTTTTCACTCTGCTCCTATAACACCATGAGGCATAAATGATTTTCACTTAACCTAGAGTTGTGAACTGGAGGTTGGTTAATCAGGGTTTATCTATAAAACATTGTATTTAACTTCCTATTTATTTCTATGTACCTCTGTAGAGCCTACACTCCCCTGGTCTATTCAGGATTGGAAGCAAAAATGTTTAAATATCACAAGAAAGTTTATTCTCCTGGAGTGAAATTCTAGCTCCATTGATGTCATTGGAGTTTCACCATTGACTTCAGTGGGACCAAGATTTCACCTCTGGAATTTCTGGCCAGAATGAGGCAGATAATGCTGTAAATGTTATGATAAATGCTTAGAGCCCTGAGATCTCCAGACAAGTCTTGCCTATCCCCAGAGCCAAATTCACCGGGTGTTTAAACCCATCTATTTCCCAAACTCAACCTTGTCTCTAAAAGGAAAAAGCCACCAGGAAAAGAAAATCCAAGCCAGTTTCATCAAGTGTCAAGTAGCTGCCAAAAATAGTCACCAAAGTAGGAAGAAGAACTCTCACGATAAGGCTCAGACCAGTCTCAGTCCTAGGATTCTGGTAGCCTTTTCCTTCAAGATGAAGTTGATGATCTGGAGGATCCAATTCACTTCTTCCTCTAAACAGTAGACTCTTCCTCCACAGCCCTGTCCAGCTGAAAGCCTCTTAAAAGTAAATGTAGAGAGCAAGGCAGAGTGACTTCTGAACACCAGAATCTCTAGAAAAGACTGTAGATACTAAATAGTCCACTTCAGAGAGGAAGATGTCCATTAGCAGAGCCACTCAGAAGCTAATCCCCAGCGGGTTCTGCAGCATTCGGGAGAAGGGGAAAAGATGGGGCCCAGCCAGGACAACTTTATGCCTCTGGATCCAGAAGTATGCAGGGGTTACACCCCTTCTCCAGGAGTATTAGCGCCCATATGGTACCCCTTTGCCCCAAATCATGTGGGCTTGAGAAAGAAATTCCAGTGAGGAGCAAGTCCCAAGGGCCAAAGAAACTGAAGCAACCTTAGCAGATCTGATAGTGTCAGCAGAATGCTCTCACTGGATGTCCTCCACCCTGTGCTTATCAGAACACTACTTTTTGTCTCATACTCCACATTCTTTAAATGAACATTAGGGCTGAAAGGCTGTGAAAGCAAGAATGCCTGAGATAATGACAGGGCCAAGTCCAAGTCCTAAGATGCTATTTTGAGATTTGTTTTAATTTAGACTCCAACCACATTCAATTGTATTTTACCCCAAGATTAAAGGAAGTTTATAAAATTCATGAAAGTACAAAGGGTAACTTAGGCGCCTAAGTCACAATGAAGGGATTGTGATGGATGAGAGTCTGGGTAAAACATGAGCCAGCACAGGACCTATTTCTTGACAGGTTTATTTCGCTGGCAATTAGTGAAACTGTGGGAAGATAGGGCATCACATTGGATCAAGTAGCCCCTTCATTTTAAATTGATTGTCCACTGTTATAACCCTTTTGTATTGTTTTCTGCATTCATTACTGCCTGCAGCACTTACCAATCTAGTAATATCTGAAGATCCAATTAATGTGCTGCTTATCCCGTCTTCTTGATAATTAACTAAATGTAACCTAACATTTGTCCCTGCAGCACCCATCAACAGGATATTTCCTGCCCCACTTGTCAATACATTTCCTTTTGTCATCATTACCTTTTTTAAGTTCTTTACTTACTTTTCAATGCATATCTTGCTGTACATTTGTTTTGAAACCGATAGGCCTCAATATACAGTGTGCTACATCACACTGTACCGACTGAATCCTTCTCTATTAGCAATGGGGATTTGAAATCTGCTCATCAAAAGCAGGCAAAAATACGTTTATGCTGTTTATATTTCTTTTAAGAAAAGATATGATATATATTGAATTCCACTCCATTACTTTGAAGCTACTGAGTCTATGAAGTCTGCGCTGGTGAACTGGTAAATTAGAAAATCAGAACACTACATTTTGTCTCATATTCCAACTGCATTAAATGAACATGAGGGCTGAAAAGCGAAGATAGCAAGAATGACTGAGATAATGATGAGACCAAGTCTTGATACACAAGTTCTCAGAGTCGTTTTTTTTTTTAAATTTAGACTCCAAACCACATGAAAGATTATTGCTTCCCAGTATTAAAAGCATCTTATAAAACTCATAAAAGAATGAAGAGTAACTTTCCAAAAGACCCAAAGTGACTTAAGAGCCTAAATCACATTGAAACTCAGTGGGACTAAGGCACTTAGGCACTTTAGAAAATGTTACTGCAGATAACTGGTTGGAAGTAGTGTATTCCGATTTGTTTTAGGGTCTAGTGTGAGGCGAGGGGGAACTGGTATGGCCCTGTCTCCTTTGGCCGTAGTGCACCAACTCTTGGGTTGAATGGCAGGAGCAATCCCTGAGCTGCTGTGAGTGAAGGGACTGCAACTGTGACTGGCCCTTACGTGCAGGGGTGTCATTTCAGAAAATTTCTGGGGTGCAAAGCTGTGTCAGTATATAGGACATTATGATTGTATTATATCCTGAAAAGTCTAGGGAGGCAAAAAGTGGGAGATATAATACAGCACATAGAGCTATGATAAGTCAGGGGATGTGGTAGGGCAAACCAGGGTGTGTGTGTGGGGGGGGAGGCAGCTGCCTTCATTACCCTACAGAAAATGACACCCATGGTTATATGGATTGTCTGAGGGGAAACAAGTTATTATTAGTGTTCTCCCCATCCTCCCCATGTGCACCCATGTAGGAGCCAACCACAGGCTGTCCCTAAACACCATTAAATGTCCATTTCTCCTAACAAATACAAAAAATGCCTCATGTTACCAAAGCTTAGTAGAAATGAGGATATCTGCTTAAGTATGTGACCTGATATAAAGTTGTCATGTGTTCAAATCTCTATATACACTATCCTATTTAAATTCATAAATAGTATGAGCCAAATTCAGCCCCGATGTGAGGGATGAAACTCCAATGAATTTAGTTCATTCCAGTGGCCTTTGATTGTTGAACTATATTGTAATTGTGTCATGCTCTCTTGTTGCATTTTGTTTCATATTACATTGTAAACCCATTACAGCAGGGACTGTGTTCTGTCTGTACAGCACCTAGCACAATGGGGCTTCAATCCTTAACACAATGGAAAATAAGAGAAGGGTGTGGAAGAATGCTTTGAATATAGATAGTATACCTTATTTTAAACGGAAAATAAGAATGATTAATACAGCCGATGGTTGAAGAAAAGCCTATAGACAAATAGATTGTATTGGTTAAAGAAAGATTTTAGAAATGTGTAACATTTCAGTGAGTTGATGCTTTATCAGTTTTAAAGGCTTCAGTTTAAAAAGCATCAGCAGTATGTAAGAACAGTGACTTTATTCATGCATGAACTTAATGAATCAACCAAAAAAAACCCAAAGTAGAAGATTATTAATGAGACATGTACTCAAGGCAGCCTTAATGACTTATTTCTGAGCTCATCAGAGAAAGTTCTCTAATGGAAGCCATAGAGATGCAGTGGCAAATCTCTTAACATATAAAAATAGTGGACAAGATTTTCGTTTTGACACCTTGGAGTAAAACCTGATATGGCAGGACCTTGAGGACCTGTCTTAAACACACATGTATACCTCCCCCCCAACCCAGCTCTTGCTGGCTCCCTTCCTCCTTTTTACTTCTTAAGGTTAATTGGAGAACTGGTTCCAATAAAATCAGAATTTACCTAATCATCACCTGAAATGTAAATTAAAAATGCTTTGGGGGTGTTCTAGCAGTAGCTTTTTCCTTTAGCACTAGGTTTAGCCACTTCCTCAGCTTCCCCTTGCTATGCCTCACTTTTTCCTTGGTGATGGGATAGTTTAGCCCTGCAGCTGAACTTAAGAGTCCTCTCCCCTTCTGGGGAGAACAAAAATCCTGCCAAAGGCAAAACAATTACCAAACTTTCATCCATCCATGCAGGATCTCCACAAAGTCCTTTCCCCTCCATGAGCCACAGCCCTCTCTTTAAGGACTGTGTGACTTCAAACATCTCCCCTTGGGTCAGTCCTCTTTCTGTCATGGTTCTACAAATGGTCTTTCTCCCCAGTTGCAAAGGTCTCAGGACAACACCAAGTAACACTACTGAAGTGTGGAATATCCTTGCCTTTAACCACAGAATCCAGCCATGAGGCCTGAATTATGTCCTCTCCAAGTTCAAACTTTCCTTTACTCTTCTCTCGGGGCTACTTCCTATACTTGCCTCTTAGGTGTTTATCCTTTTTTCAGTCCAGTCTTCACACACATCCCTGGGCTGTTTCCCCTGGCTTTCTGTCAACTGGATACCCAATCACAGGACCAGAGGAAGGACTTAAGTAAGATATTATATGTAGATATGTATGGAAAGTGTTAGGTCACCCTAACTATAGGGACCATGCAGTTGTCCACCTACAATATATCCACAGAATCATTAAATATATTTGCTGTTTATTTTGAAACTCAAAGTCTATTGTGTAAAGTCATTATTTTAGACATTCATGAACACAAGCATAAATGGGAATCACCGCCATAGCCGAGCTGAATCTAGAAAAAATGCAGAATGATTTTGTTTCACAACATGCACAGAATATATACCAGATAGTGCTGTGAAATTAAAATCCATAAATGACCCACAAGTAGAGAGCGAAATTATTTTGTTTTCATATGACAGAACAGGTTAATCAGGATCCAAATTGTAATGGCTACCCCTTTTTTCCTCAGTTTCTCCATGAGCTTTCTCACAGCATGCTTGGTCACACTGTGGAACTCAGATTGATAAATTTCATTCTGCTGCAATCTCTGACTTCAAATGGGTTAAACAGGTGGTTTCACCATTGCTATATATGCCTTCATTTCAGGCAATAAGATAAGCCTTTTCTTTCTGCTGCCCCTCTCTATCTCTTTACTGTGGTTCTCACTCTATTGAAGCTTGGATACTTACAAGATCTGATTTTTTGTTTTACTGTTTCATCAGCCTTCCAGTATATCTATCTGTAATATGATCCCACCTGTGATTTACACCACCAGAACTAAAACTTAACAGTCCATAAAATTTATTGCATATTGTTTGATTCATTTGTATTGAGCTACAACGAACATGAGCTAAATTGTAAATTTTTCTTCACATTGTTTTCAGAGCAAATGACTGGTCATAGTTCACATGCAAATATGAAGCTTCTATGGGAATTTTTACTGCTTCATAAAAATTAGAGTCAGAGGTTTACTGAAAGCCTCCACCTTCTTTAATGGCCTTATTTTATTTTTTCATATTATGTCAGAACCAGTCTTGATGCAGAATCTTCCTTCTTAACATTTTATAGCCTAAATATACAGTAGTTTATATTTAGACTTCCTCCTTTTCTGCTAAATAACATGGTGAACTGACAATTATGCCAAAATTATTTTTTCCACTTAATAGCATTAAATTTCATTCTTCAACTTTCTACCCATTTCTCCATCTGTTTAAAACCTCATGCAGTCTAGTGGTGTGCTCCTGACTATATACCATCCTCCTGTCTGTGTCATTTGAAATGTATAGGAGTACTTTTGGCACCTTAGAGACTAACAAATTTATTAGAGCATAAGCTTTCATGGACTACAGCCCACTTCTTCAGATGCATGGGCTGTAGTCCACGAAAGCTTATGCTCTAATAAATTTGTTAGTCTCTAAGGTGCCACAAGTACTCCTGTTCTTTTTGCGGATACGGACAAACACGGCTGCTACTCTGAAACCTGTCATTTGAAATGTATGTCACCATTCAGTCCCAGATTAATTTAAAATACTCTCGCTCAGATTTATGGGATCTTAATGGGGTGAGGAGGGGGAGGGAGAGAGAGAGAGCGCGCAAGCAGAGATGCCTCATTAATGGAAATCTATCCTGGCCTTAGTGTACATCTTTGTCAAACAGCATAGATTTCATGTATAACTATTAGAGGATCCAGCCCTTGGTAACTGGATGCCTCCAGCACCCATCAGATGCTGATCCTTCAGCAGCTTTCCTGAACTCCTTTGGAAAGTTTGAATCTTTGGATTGTCATAAAAGATTGAAGAAAAAAGAAATTTTCCTTAAGATCTCTGTACCAATTCAAACCCCATCCCTGAAACAATGACAATGCCATCACACCCTTGTAAAAAGTTGTGTTTAAAGATGTAATTTGAACAAGATTGCACCTTGGTTTTGTAGTGATTGACTTAGATTTTGATAGAGAAAAAAAAGATTGGTCTTGTGGTTAAGGCACAGAATTCAGAATGTGTGGACTCTGCCATAGGTTTTCTATTTGACCTTGAAAAAGTCATTTAAATAGCCTGTGCCTCACTTCCCCATCTGCAAAATGGGGATAATACTGTCAAAGGAGTTAGGAATGAATTTATCTTTATGATGCAAATATCATGGTGAAGAGTGCCCTAACAAAGGCAATAAAATAGACAAATAAATAGTATTGCTTTAGAAGTATCAGTAAGCCAGTAAATCCATTCATTGTAAAGAGGAATGACAATCAAAACATGGAGTTGTTCTGTTTCCACCTGCTGGCTGGGAGGAACTATATCCAAGCATTTCCATTTACACTGGTATAGAAGATAGTTTCTTTCTTTGAGCTAAGAGGTAATGAAAACGTCTCCTTATCAATTTTCCCCTCAACATGTGTCAGCTCTTTAATAATATAGGAAAAAAGTCTCGCACAACTGCCCTCAAAACACAGTAACATTTGTAGGTGAGGAAAGGAGACCACACCTAGCACTGAGACAATACACAAACAAATTAAGGATTAATATATTGGCAGCCTATTTAATTTTGAATGACCAATCTCTCTTGCTAAGGTTGACTTTTGGGTCAGTTGAGAAGATGATGGTTATTACAGGTCTCTTGCTACTGTTCTGGGGCAAATTTGTAACTATGTAAAGTGAGCTGGGAAAGCTAATGTAGCAAATGATATATGCAGTGTTGTTGTAGCCATTTTGGGCCCAGGATATTAGAGAGACAAGGTGGAAGAGATAATATATTTTATTGGTCTTGAAGAAGAACTCTGTGTAAGCATGAAAGCTTGTCTCTCTCACCAATAGAAAATGGTCCAATAAAAGATATTACCACATCCACCTTGTCTCGTTAATAGCAAATGATAAGCATTTTCTCATCTGAAAAAACATTATTGCCTCTTCAAAGTGTTGGCAAGGATTTGGTGTTTCTTTGTTTTGTCAAAATAATACAGCACAGGTTATTGCAAGAAGTCTAGATGTACTTCTTCACACAACGCACAGACATCCTGTGGATCTCACTCTCAGGGAATGTGGTGAAGGCCAAAGGTATAACTGGGTTCAAAAAAGAATTAGATAAGTTCATGGAGTATAGCTCCATCAATGGCTATTAGACAAGATAGTCAGGGACACAACCCCATGCTTTGGGTGTTAGAAGCTGATTAGACAACAGGGGATGGATCGCTCAATAATTGCCCTGTTCTGTTCACTCTCTCTCTAAAGCATTTGGCACAAGTTACTGTCAGAAGACATGATATTGGACTACATGGACCATTATCTGACCCAATATGGCCATTTTTATGCTCTTAAGACTACTTTAAATTATTACAGTGGACCAAAGTATAGTATAACTACCATATTTTCAGAAAGGCAACATCTAATTAAACAAAATGTTCATAGAATATAAAACTTCCTCAGAGTATTTGTGATCAGATGAGAAAATAGTTTGGCACAAACATCAAACCTTCATACTAACTGAAGCAGCAGATGCCCCTAGACTATATGCAGTCTCCTCTTTTTTATATTTCTATGGCTACAGTGTAACCAGGAAAAATTTGACATTTTTTCTTTTAAAATAGAATGTTTAAAACTGACATTGCACCTTGGTAATATCAAAGGAATGTGTGTCTTTAACATGGCTGCAACTCACTGCCAGTGCCCCTCCTTGGGTATAGGTCTGGAAATGTAGCTCTCACTGCATTGCGTGCCTCTTTGCTGCTCATTGCTCCCTCTGGGATAATCTTTCTTCTGGTAACTTGATCCTCAGGCCAGGTCACCACTTAATAACCCTGGAAGTGGTGGACTAAGTCCAACAGGACTACTGCCCAAATGCCTTCTCCAGATGATATTCAGTTCCAGCTCGAGCGAGGTGCCACTATACCAATAGCTAGCCGGGGAACCCAGGCCTGCCCACCACACCAGGTTCTGGCACAGGGACCCTATGACCAATGGTCGAATTCTACTTAGTCCCCATCCCTGATGCAGTTTCCCTTGCCTGTTTCTTGGTTTACCACAGGAGATTACGCTATTCCATGTAGTTACTTCACTCACTCCTAGCTCTTGCTAAACTTTTTACTCCAGGGCAGTATCTCAGTGCTTCCTTTCCTCCTGGATATCCTCCTTATTCCTGATGTTGCCCTCCAGCCCTCTTCTTCTTGTAGTATTTTATGGCATAGACTCCGATTCTGAGTCTATAACATCCGGGTAGTGGATTTCATGATAAACAGTTAATCTCACTCTTACCAGGTATTTTTTTAAATTGTAATATTCCTTTCTTAATGGTGCCCCATTTTTCTGATGCTTTTACCAGGTATTTTAGTGAAATTTGCCACTTTTAAGTGTCTTAGTTTGTCATAGAAAATCCCCTTATCAATATTAAACTCTTTACAGTCTCAGAGGATGTGATCAACCATTTCTTTGACCTTGCATGTCTCACACAGCCCATCTTTGTTTGTGTTAATTAAGGCCACATTACAGTGTCTGGTAAGCATTCCAAGTGAAGATACCTCACTCCATCTCAGGTTTTTACATTTTTGATTATAGGGCATACTTTGTAAAATCTTTTCCTCCTTTTTTCTTTATTCCAGTCTGCCTGCTACTCCAGTCTTATTTCATTTTAAATTTAGTTTTTAAACTCCTATTTACTTAGAGGGATCTTATTAAAATTTCTTAATTTTTACAGCATTTTGTCAACAGCCTTATTTCCTGCTATCCCCACGAGCAGTGAGATCCATGCTACTTCAATGTTTACACCCATCTGTGCCAATTCTGTTGTTACTAATAAGATTTCATTAATTGTATAATTTCTGCTATCTGAATTCCCATTTTTGATAGGCAGTAGTCCTGACAGTGAATCTGACAAGATGACAATGGAGGTAGGTTGCCCCCCCACCACAGTATCCAATATAACACTAGCATTATCCTTGCTAGTTTAGCCATCATAACAGCTACAAAATTTGATAGTCTAATGGATTTCTTTATTTCAAGTGTATTGACAGAATGCTGTCCCCAGTTTTCTCATCTTTTGACCCCTCTATAAATATTTGGCAATGTTTACATCATTTATCATATATATGTCAGTTTGCTCTATTGAATAGATTTAGCTCTCCTTTTCCTGTTTTAATTTCATTGTAAAGGTCCACATATATAGTGAAAGGGGGAGTAATTTTTCTCCCATAATGCATTTTCCCAAGGCTATATATGCTTGTTTTTCCTAGAGCTCTCTTTTTCTCTTAGTTCTTTGTCCATACTTAAATCCTAATAAGATGAGGCATTTGGGGGGTTTTACCCCCCAACCCCATGTTGTCCATGGGATTCCCAGCATTCTTCATATATTTGTTCAGTGTTTTTTTGCCCAAAATATTTAGCCTAGTAATTTCATTCTTGATGCTACAGGCATTTTACCAGCAGCTATTGGCATTACACACAAAACGACTGTGATGGAGATACCATGTACAATGCATAATGGTTGGGCTTGGATGCAGTCTAGCTTCCTTAGGTTTGTTTTTGATGTTGAACAGAACATTTGGCATCCATGCTCAACAATTAATCTTATTAGTGCTCTGGAAAACCTCACCCTCTCTGTCTGAGCTGTGCCCCAGATGCTTCCAGAAATTCCTTTAAGTAAATTGGTTTTATCTTTACATTTACCTACAATATTTTCAATGTGATCCTTTCATGTCTGTAACCCTCTTCTGCTTTCAGCCTCCTGACTTTATAGTGCTGTCCCAGCCCTTCCCCAGCTGGGCTTCAGTCTTAATTAACCTTGGCCCTCCCTCTCACAGGTGAGACCAGGTAACCTAATTGACATGTCAGGCCCTCATTAACCCTATCAGGGTTGGTATGGGGTGCACACCCCATCACAGTGTCTTAGTTGTAGCCTCTCGTCGCTTTTATAAGTAAGTGGGAGGGCTGACTTACACTAATCCCATTTCTTTTCTGTGAGGTGCAGTAGAATTTAACTGGCTTCACTTCTCATGATCACTAACATAAATATGTGATCTATAATCACAGTGTTCGCTAACTCAGCTTTTGAAACAACACCTCAGTTCTCAAGGGTACACTTCACCAACCACGATGAACACGCCATGACTTTAACTATTTGAAATCTTGGTTACATAAGCCTCCTCTCCTTTTATAATATGGATGGCATGGAATTGCATTGTACATCCTAGTAGGTCTCAGGACTTGAAATGTGCATTAATCATGAGCTGGAATTCAAATATCCAACCCAACTGCACATCCGAAAATATCAACTAGAAGTTTGTAATAATAGTACTAGCAGCAATTCTGTAACACTGAATTCTAAATATCACTCTTCTATAGATCCAGTTATTAATAGTACGATAATACAGATTCCCTAGATGGATCTATAGAAGGGTGATGATATTTAGAATGTAACAGAATGTAGGTTAATGTTTAGAGGGGACTAGGAATAAGGATTTATATGTCCCATTCCAGCTTTGTCACTGATTTGCCATTGTCCTTGGGTAATTCACTTAACTGCTCTGTGATTTAATCCAATCTCCTATAGACTGCATACCATAAGCACTGACTTACTTAGATCCTGGGAGGTGCTTGACCCCCGTTTCACCTGAGGCCCTGACCCCACTCCACCCCTTCCTTCAAGCCCACACCCCTGCCTCTTCCCGTTCTTGCTCCACCCCCACCTTGCCTCTTCCTGGCCCCGCTCCCTGAGCACCCCAGTGTCTCCTGAACACCGCTGAACAGCTGATTGCAGTGGGCAGGAGGTGCTGGGAGGGAGGGGAAGGAACTGATTGGCGGGTCTGCTGAGCACTCACTATTTCCTCCCAGCCCCAGAGCACCCACAGAGTCAGCACCTCCGATGCACTTAACTTCTGCACAGGGCTATTGTGAATCTGAATTAGTGAATAAGTGCTTTAAGCACCTTTGATGAAAATGACTAATTGTAATGCATTATTATTAGAGTTATAAACTAGGTATTTGAAAGGTCTATAAGGCTTTGGGGATTTATTTAACAGTAATTCTCATAATAGCAATTAAGTAAGATGCTTATTAAAAATGTTGGCCAAATGTTTTGAAGAGAACTTGAAAAAAAAAGTATCTAAGCAGTTGATTAGGGATTACGGGGTTATTTTTTCCTTAGCACTCAGCACTATAGCCACAAGAAATTAAAATGTAAACATGAGAGACAAGTGGAACAGAAAGTGCTAGCAGAATATAGCAGTATTAACAGTGACCCACCGACAGTTCTGAGTAGGTGCTTTGATATTGTGCCATATTTTCTAGACAGCTAGACACTATCTTGAAATGGTGGGGAGGATTACTCCCCAGAAAGCGCATGCCATCACTGTTATCTTATTCCACTTATCTATTTGCTCCCCAGCCTCATTCTGACAGAAGAATGTCAGAGTAGTCAACAAATAGTATGCAAGGACTTCCAGACCCATATTTAGCTTCCAATAGATGAAGTATAATCATAGTCACATACAAATCATTCTCAGAAAAACAAATATCATTGTAGGAAAAGCATTGTAGGTGCATCATGCCCCTGCTGAGAGCCTCACCAAAGGCAATGGAGCTCAGTGAAGACACAAGGGTCCACCTGAACAAAGCAGCTTGCAGGACGTGAGCCTGAGTTACTATCAAATTTTTCCCTCCTCAAGTACCCCTCTCTCCAAAGTGAGTGCTTTCTCAAAAGCAGGGGGGGGGGGAGATTTAATATCCCTGTCACAGGTCAGAGCAGGCTCTCCCTCTTTTTGCACCTGCACCCTGTGTTTAGGCTGGTATAATCAAGAGCCTTCCATGCCTTCTTTTGTTGGATCACCCATGTGTCTTTATTTACAGTGCTTGTGCAGTTCCCAGATCCCCCAACAATTAGTGCCCCACAGACCCTCCCCATGGTCTCCTGGCCCATGAGGCTTCCTTGTTGGTAAGGAGACAGAGATACTGCCCTCCTGTCTCCTCCCAGGCTAGCCTCCCCATGGAGGTTTGCCCTGGGCTTTTATAGCCCTCTCCTTCCCAGCCCAGCTGTCACTAATTAGCCCAGCATGTTCTTCTGAGCCAGCCCTCCTTAGGGCTTGCAGTTGGGCTCCCTGCTGAGTACCTGCATCTCTACACCTGGCCTCCTGGCCAGAGAGCAGGCTGCAGCCAGCATTCTGGCAAGGCTTTAAAGGGGGGTTTACCCCTGCCCTGCCACAATCCCATATTGCAATATTAATTAAGAAAATCTTTATAGACACATTGAAAAATAATATTCATCTGGAATTATCTGACAATAAAACACGTTTCCCCACTTACAACCCATCTTATTGGTAGACTTGGTAGAATTTGTTTGTTTTTAATTTGACAGTATGTTTATTTAAGTGTTGAATTTTATTTAAAATTTCACAATTGTACACAATTATAAATTAAGCTTTTTTCTATTTTTATCCATTTAAATGTTTACAGTTGCTGGAAATTATGGGGGTCAGACAATAATTATTTAATGACAGTAGACACTGAGATTCAAAAAGTTAAAGTTAACGGTTTTAAACCGTGAGACCACAAATTGTCAACATCATATGTCAAAGTTTACGAAGTTAATATTCTTAAATCAAAGTAAGAGCATTTTCTTACTTTGCCTATATGTAAATTTTGATCAGCATCCATGGAAATATTTTTCCTCTGTTTGTATATGCGTACAGTGAAATGGACATTTACCAATTAAAATCTACCTTACAGCCTATTTATATGGTTCCAAAAAGCATGTTATACAAGCGTAGTCTAAAATTATATTAAAAAGTGTGTTTATTGGGAAATCTCTCTCAAGCAAATCCAGTTCCTGCTGAGTGTGGTGATTTGGTATATTTTATTATTTTTTTGTTTTTAATGTGGTGTTTTTGTGACAAGGCTGTATACTGTAATTGTGAACCCGGGGTATTTCCTAATGGTAACAGCTGATCTTAATTTCCTCAGCAAAATTCTTACCATTAATAGTCAAAGATCAATTAATTGCCAAAATTAGGCTATCCCATTGTACCATCCCCTCCATAAACTTATCAAGCTTAGTATTGAAGCCAGATATGTCTTTTGCCTCCACTGCTCCCCGTGGAAGGCTGTTCCAGAACTTCACTCCTCTGATGGTAGAAACCTTCATCTAATTTCAGGTCTAAACTTCCTGATGGCCAGTTTATATCCATTTGTTCTTGTGTCCACATTGGTACTGAGCTTAAATAATTCCTCCCCCTCCCTGGTATTTATTCCTCTGATATATTTATAGAGAGCAATCATATCTCCCCTCAGCCTTCTTTTGGTTAGGCTAAACAAGCCGAGCTCTTTGAGTCGCCTTTCATAAGACAGGTTTTCCATTCCTTGGATCATCCTAGTAGCTTCTCTCTGTACCTGTTCCACTTTGAATTCAACCTTCTTAAACATGGGAGACAAGAACTGTACCCAGTATTCCAGATGAGGTCTCACCAGTGCCTTGTACAACAGTACTAACACCTCCTTATCTCTACTGGAAATACCTCGCCTGATGCATCCCAAGACCGCATTAGCTTTTTTCACAGCCATATCACATTGGCAACTCATAGTCATCCTGTGATCAACCAATAGTCCAAGGTCCTTCTCTTCCTCTGTCACTTCCAACTGATGCGTCCCCAGCTTATAACAAAAATTCTTCTTATTAATCGCTAAATGCATGACCTTGCACTTTTCAGTATTAAATTTCATCCTATTACTTTTACTCCAGTTTACAAAGTAATCCAGATCTTCCTGTAGGATATCCTGGTCCTTCTCTGTATTGGCAATACCTCCCAGCCTTGTGTCATCCGCAAACTTTATTAGCACATTTTTGTGCCAAGGTCAGTAATAAAAAGATTAAATAAGATTGGTCCCAAAACCGATCCCCAGGGCCAGCTCCAGGCACCAGCAAACCAAGCAGGTGCTTGGGGCAGCACATTTTCAGGGGCAGCATTCCAGCCAGCCTCTTTTTTTTTTTTTTTTTAGGCGCTTGGGCGGCAAAAGCCTAGAGCTGGCTCTGGCAGCTGCAGCGTGTCCTGCACCAGGGGCGCCCTGGGGCTGCTGCAGTTCGCGTCGGGGAGCAGCACCCGCACCTTATGGTCGGGCGGGCTCTGAGCATGGGACACTCGGGCTGGGGCCCGCCCCTCGGGGCACACGGAGCCGCCTGTAGGTGCTGCAGGGTGGCCGCCCCCCCAGCGCCGCAGCTGGGGCTGGGCGAAGCAGCCCGAGCTGCCTAGGGACTGCGGCAGGGCGGCCAGGAGCAGCAGCAGTGGGGCCATAGAGGGCGGGGCGCTGCCGTGCTGGGCCCACGTCCCGCTCTCCAGGGCTCCGCTCCCTCTGGGGCTGCCCTGCCCCAGCTCCTCAGCCCTCTGCCTGGGCAGTCCCCAGGCTCTGTCCTCGCCGGTCCCGGACGGTCCTGGAGGCGGAAGCCCTGGCTGGAAGGACCCTGAGCTGAGGCGCGGCCCGGGGGGCACAAGGGAGTGTGGGTGGGGTGGGGGAGGAGAGCCCAGGGTTGGGGTGGCAGGGGGTGCGGGTGGAGGGGGGGGGGAGATGAAAGTAGAGGTTACCCTTTGAAATACGTACTTTATAACTGCAAAATAGTTGGAACATTATACTAGGCACGCTTCAACTTTGGGATATCTCAGCTTAATTGTGGTGATTCTCATTTTGAGTACTACAAAACAGTCATCTAATGACTGCTTTAGAGAGAGACAGTTCAGTTAATTCAAATCCATGTGATGGTACTTGAAAGCCTCTGCTGCCTATTCAATATTTTGGTCACTGTGTTTGTATAGAAGGATTTGACTATAAACACATTTTTAGAAGACTAGTTCTAAACTTTTATAATTTGGCACTGGAGCTAACTGCCAGGATTTGGCTATATTTTGACATTTTAGTCTGGGGTGATTGAGACTATAAATCAGCTGGGTGGCAATAAAGAAAATAAAACATTTAATTTAACACTCTACTGATGCCTAGGGGGCTTGTGTGCACTCACAAAATGAGTGGGTTGTGAAAACTAAATTCTCAAATACCATTCCTCCCAGAGCTCCTATACATAATTAATTAAGCAAAAATCAAATATACTGGTAGCTGATGTTTACAGTATTATTCAGGTGCAAGTTACCATTGTTATTTTGTTTGCAGGAAATACAAGTACAAGACTAGTACATTCAAATAACTATACGCTCATTTACTCATTTTTTGTTTCTACAACTAACGAAGCCTCTGAATTGCATTAGCTTGCAATGTCTTTTTTTTTTTTTTTTAAATATACATCTCTTCTGTGTGATACCTATTGCTTATAACAGGCAACTCAGTTTACAACTAGAGGAGCTCTCTCTCATTGGCCTAGACTGAACAGCAACCCCGACTGAACATTTTTTGTTTTTAAAGCAGGACATGCAGGAGAATGAAACAATGACACACAGGGATGGGGTTTAAAGCGGAAGTTGCAACTTTAGTAACTTTTGATTCTAAGGAGGAGAGGCTAAATTCACAAGCAAAATGCCCAGCATTTATTTGGGTCCAATGCAGTCTTAAATAGCCTCCATGCCAAATAACCAGTCAATATTCAGAGTTAGTCCCCTTTAGCCTAGCCCCCTAGGATTTAGCCCACATAGGCATCCTTTTGCTGTCCTCCCACAAGTTGCAATGGAAGTATACACAAGGCAGACTTCAGTCTGCAAAGGCTTAAGGTGTCCTGTAACGGGTGCCTCCTAGTGGCTGGGTCTGGTACTGAAAACTTTGTCCTGCTTCTGGTGCCCTGTAGGTTGTTGACCTCATTAGGCAGGTCTTCAGTGGCTCAGCCCTCCAACCAGGTCATACAGTTAAAAATGGACAAAACCCATCCAGGATATCAAAAGCCCAACAAACTGTCAGCCCTCATCAGAGTCTTCATCTCCATCTCTGAGCCAACATTTGGGCTTCTAAACAAGCTTTGTCCCCTCATCAGGGCTAAGACCACTTTCCCTGGGCCTGCCCGCTATTCCCAACCCACGTACCCTGTAAACAGCAGCTATCTACTGCTACCTCCAGTTTGCTGCTGCTATTTCCTGTTCCTTTTCCTACATAGCTCCTTTCTCTCCATCCATTACCTTGGGGTTATAGTTGACAAGTCCTCATTCCCAGGGCCAGAAAATCAGCCTGTTGGGCTCCTCTGTCCAGAGGAGAGCCCCCTTCCTTGCACCTCTGCTCTGAGTCAAGAACTGACCTGCTCAGGACCTGCCACTGCTTTTATTTGAGCCTGCTGAGCTCTGATTGGCTGCTTCTATACAGTCTTTCTAGGCAGACCTGGAGGACCTACCTCTGCTACTCCTTCCTGGAGCAAGGTGTGATAGGACCTCAGATCCTCTAGCAGGGGGCCTTATACACTCTATCACATTACCCCCTCCCCCCCACACACACAGAAAGGATTTAGGGTCATGATCCTATCTGAGATTAACATCCTCTCTTATACAGTCTGTCCTGCTCACTCAGGACTCTACCAGGCTTCTCTGCATGGAGAGCTATTAGCAGTCTCTGCCCTGGTTTCTCAGGATCTCTCTGTCCCAGGCCTCTGAGCCTGGAAAGCTTTCTATAACAGTCTCTTAGCCTGCCTTCCTCAGATTCTTCCCAAAGGGGAACTCCCTTTGCTCCTTCCTCCAGGGTCTCCTCTCCTCTATGAGCTCTTCACTCTATGTAAGGCTTAACTCCACCTCTTCCTGTCAAGGCAATTAATCCATCTCACTCCAGCTGGAGAGAAAGACTCATTGGATCACTTTCTAATTAGGCCCCATTACATCCAGCTGGGGTCACTAAATAGCCCTTAGTTTACCACTCATGAGAGAAGTTAAGGGATAGCTTATAGTCACGGGTAAGATTTGGTGGAAATGCACGTGCATTGGTGGGTTGTGGAAAATTGGAGTGGCCTAGTATGCTGGTGAGATTTCACAACATTTGTATGTGTGTCTAGCATTTGCTCCTAAAAAACTCAACTCTGGACATGTTACATGCCTGTTTAGAACGTGTTTTATGGCACTACATGCTATCAGCATATTCACTAATATGTGTCCATAACTCAACATTTCCCTCACTCTATAGCAACACGTTAACAAAGTTGCAGTTATTTGTAAATGGAAAAATCCAAAGATAGCATAAAACAGATTTCAATTTGTTTTTTGTCTGCTATCAGTAATGCAGCAGCAGTTACGTTAACATTTGGGGAGGAAAATTCAATTCTCCCGAGTGGCCTGGATCCTGCTCAGGCTGGGGCTGTTCAGGACTCTGTCATGTGAGCAACATTTGCATTCACAGCCCAACCATGTCTGTAGAACCTCCTAGCCCATGTTGTTTATGCTCTGCCCTACCTCAAGCAGTGCAGGATTTGTGGCTGGAATGATTCTTCCTGCTTCTCCACAGTATTCCCAAACTGAACAGCTTTGGAGACATGATGTTTCTTTTTGTGAGTGAGGAAATTGTTCTTCAGGGGACACAAGATTCTTTGGAGCAGTGGATTCATGGCACAGAGCAAGCCAATGGCTCTGAGTATGACATAGTCCTTATCTTCTCCCTGTCTATGAACATCCCAATTGTCCACATGTAACTTTAGCGCCCTTATGTCCAAGATGGAGTCTGCTCTGCAGGCAGCTCTGGTCAAGAGAAAGCACACTCAGGAATGCAGCAGGGAAACTGCCTTCCACCCCAGGGGCACCTGTTCCAACCCTCTCTTCCCCCCCCCCCGAGAGTGAATACACACCCACACTGGAAAAGTACAATGAATATAGGAAAGGGAAATATTTATTTACAGAGGGATGAATGGAGAAAAGCAACAGCGGGAAATGTAGGGGGAGCGGTAAAACAGCATTGCATTCAATGACAGACCTAGTGATGCCACAGTCTAAAAGGGCAGACACCCAGCAATGTGTCTGCACACAGAGTTCAGGAGTCCTGAGCAAAGTTCCAGGGGTGAGTCTTGGGTGCTCCTGGTTATCTTCAGCACCGGAGAACTTTCCCCAACAAACCCCTCTGGTGCCCTCTTCTGCCACTCTCTGCAAAGCCACACAGCGACAACCTTCCCACTTAGCTAACTACAGCCTCCTTCCTTATTCCTAATGCAAGGCCACAAGCCCCAGTACTCATGGCCCCATGCAGCTCTGGGCAACAGTGATACTGGGTCCAGCTCCAGTTTGTCCTTCTTGGGCGATTCCTCCCTGGCACAGTGCTCCTCCTGGCTCCTGTCCTGGGGTGTCCCTGATCGGCCGCTCTGTCCCTCCCAGGCTTCAGGCAGGTTCTCAGTTGATTCACTCTGTGAGGGCCTGCTTGCAGCAGCCCTTCTGTCTGGAGCTGCAGACACACCCTCTTGCTCTCCCCTCTCTCCCTGATCCCTCTCCCCCAACAACACTTCCTCCTTCTGAAACTTCCCACCTCAGGAAAAAGATTTAAAGGGGCCATGTTCTCTAAACCCCAAGGGGGTTGCACACATTTAAGGGCCTGCCCCAAAATCCCACCATGTGCCCCTTTGATTCTAATCTAGAATATCTGTTTTCCTTCTTATCAACAGCTGAGGCTGACTAGCAAAGGCTTACAAGTATGTTGCATGTGCCTTCATTTTTAATCTAAATAGCATATGTCACAACATGAGTTTTGGAAGTTTGCCACTCTTTGGCCTTTTCTACATTGCCAGTGGCATATAGGATATTTGCAGCTACAAGTTGTAGTAAAAAGCAGACAACATCCCACTGCGTTGTGTAGCAACACGTGTCAGTGAAAGGCTCTGGCAGAGGGGAAAGCTGCCAGAGCCTTTCCTCACTGCATCTCTGCTGCTGGAGCCTTTCCCTGTGGCAGGGAGACAGCAGGAGACTACACTGATAAAAATACCAGTGCAGACAGGGAAGACAATACTGAGGCATGTAAAGAGACGTGTAGGGTACATACTCTTTTGTGTGTGTGTCTCTTTCTCTTCTGACTATGTGGAACGTGATCATTCATTATAAGACCTCATCTTCAGAGGCTAAATTAAATTTGGCCTATGCTTGAGTTGTATAATTGGGGCTAAGGAACCTGTGACTCCTTTTGTTTAAAATAACTTATCTCAGTTCCTAACGTCAGCTTCTGAAAATAATTTTGTTATTCATTCGTATTCTTCTGCATTTTTAAATACCCTTCGTGTAGCCATGACCTAATATGGCCCTAATGAGCATTTGTATTTTTCAGAGTGAATGCCAATTCTGTTTCATGGTGAAGTCTTGTATTTGTCTCTTTTGTTATTCAAATGAGTGTCTGATAAATGATGAATGCGAGCAGGCATTAAATTTTAATTAATTGCATGGGGTAATCAGATAAGACCAAATGACTGCAGTGTCTGCAAAGTATATGTATCCATTTTTCTTCTTTTTAGTGCTTTTTACATTGATATGTGCATACCGAACATAGCAGGGGGCTCAATTTAAAAATGAGCAATAACATTAATAAAGATCCCAGTTATGAACTGATACAGAAAATGAAGTATTGAATATTCCATAGAGGTTCAATGGATTATTTTTCCTTTAGAGTTCAGCATTCAAACTGATATAGCAATTTGACATAGACCTATTCTCAATTATTACATTTTAGTGAGAGCAGATCTATACTAATTTTTCACATATCTAATTAGATTAGGTTTTGGGAGTATGTGTGGTGTTTATCTAGAGCAGGGGTTCTCAACCTTTTTCTCTCTGAGGCCCCCCTTGACATGCTATAAAAACTCCAGGGCCCAGTGGGGTCGGGGAGAGGAGGGGGGCGGCCTTGGGGCAGGGGCTTTGGGAATAGGCGTAGTTTGACTTCTATTTGGGGGGGCAGGGGTCATCGGGGCTCGCAGGGTCCGGGGAGGGAGCGCCACCTCCACCCCCAACTCACCTCAGCAGGCGACACAGCCTCTCTGGGGTGGGGGTGCAACAAAAAATTATAACTCAAAGGGGGGGCTTAGCTCAAAAAGTTTGAAAAAGGCTTAGGGTGCAGGGAGGGGATAGCTAGGGGATATGTGCAGACAGAGGGTAGCTGGCAGGAGGTAGCTCAGCGTGCAGGGAGATGGGTACCAGGGGCTGTGTGCGGGCGGGGGGTAGCTCAGGGTGCAGGGAGAGGGTACCAGGGGCTGTGTGCAGGCAGGGGGGTAGCTCAGGGTGCAGGGAGAGGGGTACCAGGGGCTGTGTGCGGGCAGGGGGTAGCTCAGGGTGCAGGGAGAGAGGTACTAGAGGCTGTGTGCAGGCGGAGGGTAGTTCAGGGTGCAGGGAGATGGGTACTAGGGTCTGTGTGTGGGCGGGGGTAGCTCAGGGTGCAGGGAGATGGGTACCAGGGGCTGGGTGCGGGCGGGGGGTAGCTCAGGGTGCAGGGAGATGGCTACCAGGGGCTGGGTGCGGGCGGGGGGTAGCTCAGAGTGCAGGGAGAGAGGTACTGGGGCTGTGTGCAGGCAGGGGATAGCTCAGTGTGCATGGGGGGCGTACTCAGGGTATAGGGAGAGGAGTATTAGGGGCTTTGTGCTGGGAGGACTCCCCTGCTTTCCTGTTCCTAGAGGGGGTGTGGCAGCCACAGAGCTGGGTCTCCCCACCTGGGGGGCTCTGACCGGCTGCCTCTGTGGGAGCAAAGGGGGCTGAGAGCTGAGGAGCAGCTTCAACCTGGGGCACCAGCAGGAGAGGAAGGAATGCTGCAGCTGCCTGATCCATGGCACCTAAGGGCTCCGCGGGCCTCCACTTGAGAACCACTGATCTAGAACATTTGAATGAACAGTTGCCATCAGGTTTAGTTAATAAGACACCAGTGCTTTGGTTTTATGCATTTTTATGTTCACATTTCAGTTTTCAGGCTAAACTGAGACCTAGTGTAAGCAGGTTCAACATAATATAGTTCAACAGAGTTGTATCAACTTACAACTGCTCTGAATTTGGCACTACATTTCCTGTTGTGCCATGTAGGGCCATATGTGTGTCATATTAAATCCAAATACAATCTTCACAGATTAGACTTCTTAATGAATATTTGTGGGTATTCATTTCGGTTTATAATAAATAATCCCATAAATATGAATGCATCGGCATACCATAAGACCAACTGCAAACATGCTTGAAGGGTCATGTGGATAATAAATTGGTTGCATAGCATTTTGCATTATGAAATGGCATTGACATGATCATTCAGCCCTATTTCGTAGGGTGCTACAGAGTAGTATCACTGGAATGAATTGATGAAGTGTCTTTAATACATAACAGAGAGGAGTATAAAAAATTGGAAGAGAAAATAAAGACTTGGAGGAGAGAAAAAAATGAATTGAGGGGGAAATAAAATAAAATAAAATGTAATATAAAACCTATTAAGCTTTTAAATCAATATTCAGATAAGAGGTGGGCTGACCCAGGAATGTCCTGATCTGGATGCTGTCACCTCAATACCTTATGCTGGAAGGACCTCCACAAGCTCCATTTGACCCATCTTACTGGCTATATTTGGGATCCATACCCTCCCTCAAGGTCTGTTTGATCTCCTATGGAGCCATTCCATCCCTTCTCTCCACCAGTAGGACAACTGCATCTTCCTCCTGAACCTATTGAAGAGGAGGAGTCTGCACCGGACCCAGCGGTTCTCCTGGTACTCACAAGATTGTGTCTCCTCTGGATGAAGCAGTGGCTCCAATGTCTCCATCCTCCCAATGACCATTACCAGTTTCAGAAACTGTTACACAGAATTTCAGGTGAGAATGTCTCTTGAGGAAGTTCAGGATCCTCAACATGACCTCCTGGACATCCTTCTGTCTTCCGATTCCAGCTGAATACCGCTTCCTGCTAACAAAGCCATGCTTGAGCTAGCTAGAGAAGTCTGGCATATCCCAGCCACTTGTGCCCCTACCACTAAGAGAGAAGAAAAACATTATTTTGTTTTAGCTAATAAGGCGGATTTTCTTTTTTCCCACCCTGCACCTAACTTTTTGATTGTTCTGGCTTCCATGGAGAAATCTATATAGCATCACCCTCAATCTATTCCAGCTGACAAAGAAGGCAGATGTCTTGATGTGGTGAGAAGGAGGGTCTTCTTTTCTACTAGCCTTCAGTACAGGATAGCTAACTACCAAGCACTGATGGTGAAATACGATTACCTGAACTATTCCAAATGTTCAGACTTTACTGATAAGCTTCCACTTCGGGACAGAACTAACTTTCAGGCTTTCACAGAAGAGGAAAGATGGGTGCCAGGACCACTCTTCAATCAGTGTTAGATGCAGCAGATACATTTTTAAGGGAAATGAGTACTGCCTTTGTAATGCATGGGGAAGCATGGCTTCAACCTTAAGGACTCCTCAGGAAGGTCCAGATCACCATGGATGATATGCATTCAGTGAAAATCATCTGTTTAACCAAAAGACAGATGAGTCTTTACACACTCTAAAGGACTCCAGGGCCACCCTCCACTCCCTAGAAATACATACACCAACCCCAAAGAGGAAATTCCATAGGCAATCATATAAGCCTAGGACAATGGCTCAACAATTCTATCACCAGAGACCTTATGAGCTACAGCATAAGAGGCAAAGGGTTCAGAGGTCTCATTTCCCTGCATCTTTTCTGGCAGTGTCATCATCCCAGCCCCAGACCCCAGCTAAGAGTCATTTTTGAAGGAGCTCAAGAGCTGTAAACCAATAATACTACCATCTGCCAATTCCCACACACCCTTTGGGAGTTGTCTATCACTTTTTTCCACATCTGGAATACAATAACAATGTATAAGTGGGTGCTAAACTTCATCCATTCTGGCTCTGTGGTTGAGTTTACCTCCATGGCCCCTCCAAAAACCCCTTCCCCACCCCTTTTCAGGGGCCATTCTCACAAGGAGACTCTCAAACAAGAAATAGAATCCCTCTTACAGAAAGAAGTAATAGAGCTGGTACTACTTGAATATCAAGATAAGGGTTTTTACTCAAAATATTTACTATACCCAAGCAGAAGGGCTGCTGGAGGTCAATTCTCAATCTGCACCATCTCAACCACGTTATTAGCAAACTCAAGTTTTGCATGGTCACACTGGTATTTATAATCCCATCTCTAGAAAAGGACATGTAGTTTGCATTTCTCAACATGAAGGATGCATTCTTTCACATAGATATTCACTCCTCTCACAGGCATTTTCTCAGATTCCTGTTTTGATAGAGTGCTCCTGTTTGGCCTTGCTACTGCTCCCCCTCCCCCGCCCCCAATGATCTTTAAAAAGTATTCTCTGTATTAGCAGCCTATTGGTTTCACTGTCTTCCCCTATATTGATGACTGGTTTCTTGTTGCCAAGACACATCAAGAAGCATACAAGTTGATTTCAGCAATACTTCAACTCTTCTCTTCCTCATGAGTCAGTGTAAACTTGGAAAAGTGTGTCCTCCCTCCAATGCAGACTTTAGACTTCATTGGAGCATCCCTAAATTCAATCATGGCAAGAACTTATATGCCAAAATAAAGGTTCCAGATGATAAATGACCTCAAAGACCAAGTCAGATGCCACCCTGAAGCACCTATCATATGGGTTCATGCACTTACATTATGCCATTTGACAGACTCCATCTTTGTTGCCCAGAAGCGTGGGATCAAACAGTGTACGACCAAATCAATAGTTCATGAATACCCACTAAAGTAATCCCATCTCTACTATGGTCAAAGAATCCCACCCGGTGTACATGGGCATGCCATTCCTTTCCTCCTCTCTGGACAGGATGATCATTACAGGTACCTCCTTATTCAGTTGGGGAGCTCATATGGGCAACTATATGGCACAGGGCACTTGGACATCTTGAAAGTCCATACACATCAATATTTTGGAATTGCGGGCAGCCTAAATTACTTGTGAGGCCTTTTTCCTGTTCATTCAAGGTCATCATACCCTCATAATGTTGGACAACATCACAACCGTCTTTTGCATCAACAAGCAGGGAGGAGTGAAATCCATCCCCTTGTGTGCAGAAGTGGTGAGTCAATCTATGGAATTTGTACATCCCAATCAAATCCCTTGTCAGCAGTTTACCTTCCAGGAAACCAGAACATGCTAGCAGATTCCATCAGCAGACATTTTCCTATGGACCATGAGTGGAAGTTACACGACTCTGTGGTGAACAATATTTTTCCACTATGAAGAACCCCACAAAGGATCTGTTTGACTCACAGAAAAATGGAAAGTGCAGCATTTACGGTTCCAGAGAAGCCCTAGGATACCATTCTCTGCATGACACAGTACTTGTCCAAACCATTTGGCTAACTGGCCAAACCATTTGAAGTATGTCTTCTCTCCATTACCACTCTTTCCTCAGGTTTTACAGAAAATTCATCAGGACAGCATGTGAGTTATCCTCATCACCCCCAACTATCCCAGACAATTTTGGTTCTCAAGCCTCAACCACATGTCATCTAGACCACTGATCATCATTCAGCCCTTTTCTGATCTCCTGACCTAGGGGAAGGGCATACTCAAACATCCCAACCCCCAACCACTCCATCTCAGAGTGTGTTTTTTGCATGGGTGTCAACGCATCCAAACATAGTCTTGTTCTAAAGCTGTATGAAGCATCCTTGCCAACAGCAGAAAGGATTTGACTAGAAGATGTTATTTAGCCAAGTGGAGGCTTTTCTCTACCTGAGCACAGCAAAGATTTATATCCCCAGAAGCTGAGGACATTCCTCTTATTTTGGACTGTCTTTTTTCCCTAAGAACAGAAGGTCTTTCCATCAATTCTTTACAGGTCTATTTGGCCGCAATCAGTGTTTACCACACACCTTCACAGGCCTACTTTCATATGTTTAGTGACTACTGACCAGTTGACTAGGATGGTGACAGTGATTATGAAATGCTCAGGTAAATTAGGGAGGCCACAGAAACAGAAAACCAATGATAAAGGGGGATTTCAAATATCCACATATTGATTGGGTACATGTCACCTCAGGATGGGCTGCAGAGATAAAATGTCTAGACACCATTAATGACTGCATCTTAAGAAGCTAGTCCTGGAATCCACAAGGGTGGAGGGGTGCAATTTTTGATTTAGTCCTAAGGTGGAATCCTAAGGATCTGGTCCTAGAGGTGAATATAGCTGAACTGCTCAGTAATAGCAACCATCATGTAATTAAATTTAACATCCTTTTAGGGGGGTGTCACGGGGCAAGTGGGATGGGGTGGGGGTAATGATGGCCCCGTGGCTTAGTCTATACAATCATCCCTTGTCTTGGGATATCTTGGCATAGGGGTAAAAGTCAATATGGCTTCTCTCTCTCAGGGCCCGTGTGGCCTAGTAGCCAGAGTCAGTAAGGCTCCCTGTTCAGCAGGGCTGTGTGGCCTAGCGACCAGAGTCAGTCTAACTCCCCCATCTCAGGGCTGTGGGGCCCAATGGCCAGATTCAATATAATGACCCTCTTCAGTAGGGCTGTTTGGCCTGGCAGCCCATCAGCGGAGTGGGTGCCACCTGGGGGCCTGTATGGGGGGGGGGACACAGATGACAGACCCTCCCTGCTCCACTGGGCAGATACCCAGGCCCTCCCTGCTCCACCGAGTCCCAGCTCAGGGCTCTGTCAGTGGCAAGTATGCCCACCACTGGGTCAGCGGGGAATCCACCCAAAACATGCTGACCCCATGATAACTAACACAATAACTTGTCCCCCAGAGCTACTTCTACTCTGTTCCTGATACAGCATATCTGGAATCCCCAGGATCTCTGGGCTCCTCGGTCAGTGCAGCTCCCAGCAGTTCCAACATTCCTTGGGCATCCTCCGGAGTCTCAGCATTCCTGGCTTCCGCCATCTGGGGCTCCCATGGTTCCTGAGCTGAAGCTCGCAGTATGTGTCCTCCCTTTTCAGTGGTCAGCCCTGAATGAGCTGAACTGTTCCCTTTTGTATCTAGTTTCCAGACAGAGCATGCTCACCAGGGCTGCAGGGGCATGGCCTCCTTGGCCCAGAGAGTAGAGTTAAACCTCGCAGTACCAGTATGGGGCAAGTGCGCCTGTCACACACACACAGCCTTTAAGAGGGTATCTGGTGGTGGTCCCTCTCTTCCTTCCTTGCCTCCCACCTGGGAGAAAAAGTCCGCATTTGCGTGTGTCTTACCTGGTTGATAGGCGACATTGAAGTCATAGGGCTGGAGCAATACGTACCACCTCATAATTCGAGCATTGGTATCCTTCATACTGTTGAGCCATCACAGTGGTGTGTGATCTGTGACCAACTGGAAGGGGTTTCCCAGCAGGTAGTATCTTAGTGCACTGACCACCCACTTTACCACCAGGGCCTCCCTCTCTATAGCTGAATACCTCTGCTCTCAGGGAAACAACTTTAGGCTCAAATAGAGGACGGGATATTCTTCTCCCTTGATCTCCTGGGACAACACTGCTCCCACCCCCACTTTGGATGCATCTGTCTGAAGTATAAATAGCTTATCAAAGTCTGAGTGAAATAGGACTGGTGCCTAGTCAGTCAGTCAGTCCTTTAGGTCCTGGAAGGCTCTCTCTCATTCTGCTGACCACTGGACCTTCCGGGGTTGGGATCTCTTAGTTAGATCTGACAAGGATGCTGTGAGTGTTGCAAAATCCAGTACAGAGCAGTGGTAGTACCCTGCCAGGCCTAAGAATTGGCATACTTGTCTCTTTGTCGTGGGCATCAGGAGTCCTGCAGAACTTGTACCTTGTCCACAAGTGGACGTAGGGTTCCTCGCCCCATGGAACATCCCAGGTATGTTACTTCCTGTCGTCCAAGGTGACATTTGGCCAGATTGGCCATTAGTCTGGCTTCCCCCAGGGCTTGTAGCACAGCCTTGAGGTGTTGGAGGTGTTCCTCCCACATTTGACTGTACACCACTATATCATCTATGTAGGCTGCTGTGTACTGGTGTTGGGGTTGCAACAGTTGATTGATGAGTCATTGGAATGTGGCAGTGGTCCCATGTAGACCAAGAGGCATGGTAACAAAATGGTATAATCTGGATGAGGTAGGCCATCTTCTCATGAGAATCCG
Source organism: Trachemys scripta elegans (assembly GCF_013100865.1). NCBI lineage: Eukaryota > Metazoa > Chordata > Testudines > Emydidae > Trachemys > Trachemys scripta. The sequence continues at coordinate 233,563,432 of NC_048299.1, read as the reverse complement.
GAGTCAAGGGGATTTGTCAGGTCTAGGGTCGAGATGAAATTGGCATTAAGTAACTCGTCTACCCATGGCATGGGATAAGCATCGAATCAAGAGATTGCATTCACTTTTAAAAGTCTATGCAAAATCGTATGGTCCCATCTGGCTTCATGACCAGCACAATCGGACTTCTCCACTCACTCCATGATTCTTCTACTACATGTCCAGCATAGCCTGGATCTCCTTCCAGACCGCATCCCACATCTTCTTTAGCAGGGGCCAGTGTTTGTCACGGACCTCTTGGCCTGGAAGGGTGGCAATGTGGTGACTTACCAGTCTAGTCCACCCTGGATGGGTCAATAACACGATGGGGAAGGCCTGAACTAGGTGCTCCAGCCCCTCCTATTGCCTTGGGTCCAGCTCGGCTCTGATCATGGGTTGTCACGTGGGTGTAGCATCAATTGAGTTGTCATCAGATGTTCGGCTGTGTGTTTATGTGTTTTCTCTGTGTGCTGTCCCAGTTCTGTGCAGACCCCTGGCACAGCAGACCTCGAGTGAACCACCCAATGACCACAAGATCTGTTAAGGTACAAAGGCACCCAGCCAGGTTTATTGTCAATGAATGGTCCTAGCTCCCCAGATCAATGTCTACAGTTACACTAGCACATGTATACCCATGACAATGGATGCAGCTCAGTGAATGGTGGGACTTTCCATTCCCCCCCTACCGTGGCCAGAGACACTCCCTTTGAGGCTCCATTTTATACATCAATTCAAACAAGTTACATACTGCCCCTCTGACATAGTTAACACCCTCTGATGTAGCCGGTTACTACCCATCACCTTGTACATCTCTATCCATCACATTCTCATCCTGAACTTTTCTTTAGGGTGGGTCAGCGTGTTCCTGTTATCTTTAGCAAATGTGTTGGTATTGAGGTGTTCTGGTACCACCCTTCTGGAATGTGTTTGCATGAGTGCTCTGTGCCTAGCACCTCTTAGGAATATGTGTTTTTGCAGTATCAGTCCTGTTCCTTCTAGTTTCTGTGAGCAGGCAGATTACTTTGCAGAGAATGTTTAGTTCCAAACAACTACTGAGACAGACCTCGTTTCAGACATACAAGGCCATTATAAGGCATACTATTTTACATGGATGTAAGACCTGGGCACTTACTAAGAAGAAAGAATGACAGCTAAATACCATAAAAAATTAAGTGTTGAGATGAATTTTTGGGCCAGTAAGGGAGAATGAAATGTGAAGAAAGTCTAGTAGGGAACTGCAGGAGATCTATGGAGAACCAAGTGTAGTAAATGTAACTCCAGTGGGCAAGGCATGTAATTATGATGACAAAAGGCAGACCAGCTGAGCATCTTTTGGAAGAATATCCTTATGGTGTCTGACCTTGTGGCTAACAAAGAGAAGATGGATGGATAATATTGAGCAAGACCTAACAGCTGTTAGTGTGAATTACCATCAGTAGGAAAAATATGCCCTTGACAGAAAGAAGTGGTGGAAAATTGTGAGTTTCCAAGGACCTCCATGGTCTATAGTGACAGGGAGAAGTGGTAGTAGTGCGTATGTAATATATATACTTCTACCAGGACTAACAGAAACAGCTCGCGTCACATTGGACACTAGATTATCATCAGATGACAAAAAAAAAATTGTTCAAGTCAAGTTTGGGTCACATTTCAAACACTATTCCTAATAGTCAATGCCCAAGAGTCATGTACAGTGCACTTGAGAATTTTGTTTTTGATTTATAATGTCTTGGATATAATTACAGCACTGACATGGGAGCTTGTTTGTATTACCTTTTTCTTCTGTTCCTATCTGTTTTCCTGTAGCCATCTTTCATCTTTTATCAGTTTTTTGTCTTTTTTATCTTGTTTGCCTGACTCTCTTCTCTCCAAATGTTCCTGATGAAATGAGGATTCCGTTTAACATATCAATCCTGTTTTGTTTTGTTTTTTAAATCCAATGTCCACAGCTGTTTAAAAAGACTGAGTGAACACAGTTACATCAAAAATACGTGAATACCATAAAATGCTGTGGATTGAAAGTTATACCAAAAGCTGGCATTTTAAACTGTCACAAGATCTAATAAAAAGAAAAAGGAACACAGGAAACCAAGTGTGGCTAATCCAACTTTGGCTTGTACTCATATTGCAGAAGCAAGGACAAATATCTTAATTGAGAACTAAAGCTTTGAGGAACACCTGGCACTAGCTAATGATCATTTAGTCAACTCCAAATCTGTGGAGGGAAACAAATTCCTATTTGTTGTGGGTTCTTTAGCTGGCACCTTATACCTTTTATGAAATTTATCTGTTTTTCATAGTTTCATAGATTCCAAGGCCAGAAGGGACCATTGTGATGATCTAGTCTGGCTACCATTTGGAGTAGATATAATAAACTTGCTCTGAAGTTGTTTCACATCTAGATTACTGGTTCAAATATAGCTCACGTCATTAGCGACCTGCAGCCATCATCTCGCTGCTCTTTGGTGGTCTGTTTGAAATCAACTGGTTACTTCAGTCTGGTCTCATGAGAAGTTCATACATCACAAAACAATTCTTCAAAGATGGAACAATTGTCCCCTTTGCTGGCAGTCTCAGCAAAGAGGCTGAAAAATAAAAGCCACACAAAGACTAATTCTCTCTTACATGGAGGTGGCCCCTTGAGAACACTGAGGTGCATCGTTGGAATAGTGTTATTAGAAAGCTTGCACAGCTACTGCAGTAAAGAAAGGCTTTCATGCCTAAAACTGTCAATCTTGCACTAAAAAAAATCACTTTACCATATTTTGAAAACTTCAAAAAATATATCAGAATATAAAGTTATATTATTTTTTTTTATTTTGCATGAGTCCTAACCCTGTTTGTAAAATAGGTTTTAGCCATTTATCTGAACAAAAATGACTGAGAGTGAAAGAATCACTTTGAAAAGATCAATTGGCTTTTAAAAAGTTCTGCTGTCTTCCTACACTACAACAAATTGCATTTTAAAAGTGCTAGGGTATGTACTCAGTAATGCATCTGCAGGAGTAAATCTTTATGGATGCCCATTTTATGTCCAAACACTGTGTTGCTACAATACAGTGGATAAGATGTGAACAGTGGAGGTTTTATTTTATTTAGAGTCAACACAGTGTTTTTCTCTAATACATTAATTAAAAATGGAATCTATTTTCCCTGAAAACAAGTGGAAAAGCTCAATTATACCTGGACTGACTTCCACAGAGGAAGATTCAGTGATTGATGTGGAGCAATTTAGCTACAGAACAAGATGTGTTGCCAGGCTTGGCCACAGCACCTTTTTCATTTCCCAGTAAGAGAGTTATTTAAGGAAATAAATGGACACATAGAACAAGGAGGTTATATACCTCAATTAATAGCATCTTGTATGTTCTTTTGTACTTTGTGTTGAACACTCTGATCTTGTGGAACTTTGTTTTTTGTAAAAAGAGAAAAAAATTAAAACTGTAAGGTAAAATGTGAGAGAGTACTATGCTATTCTAGTATCTGTTGTGTTCATAATGAACATATTTCTCTATTATTCATACCAATAGCTGCCTCAGCTATAACCAAAACTTACAGTTAATTAACTAAAAAAAAAAAAAAAAAACGACAGTTAAGTAAGGCTAAACAAACAGATTAGATCAAGCCTCCAGGTGCTACAGTAATATAAATCATTGTCATCATCATTTTGCTATCTATCTTTGGAATGTTATGGTCCCCATAATTGTAGTATCTGAGCATCTCACAATATTTAATGTATTTATCCTCACAACACCCGTAGGGAGTAGGGAAGTACCATTAGCCTCATTTTAGAGGTGGAGAACTGAGGCACAGAGAGAGTGAGTGACTTGCCAAGGTCACAAAGAAAGCCTGGAAAAATAGGGAAGTGAACTCAGGTCTCCTGAGTGCCCTGCTAGTCCATTATCCATTGACCATCCTTATTCTCTCCAGTAAACCAGGCCATCATCTGCCAGAATGGAATGGAGTCTTCTAGCCAACCCAGGGGTGAAAGTAAGGTAAATGACTTATCGGTACAGGGGCCCGGCTCCAGGCCCCCGGAAGTGGTGGAGCCTCGGGCAGAAGGGGCAGGGCTGGGGGTCAGCCTCCCGCAGCCACCCCTTCCACGCTGCCCAGCCCGCACTGCCCAGGGCTCCAGCAGCGATTTAAAGGGCTGGGGCTCCGGCCGCTGCCACAGTAGTGATAGCTGGGAGCCCCGGACCCTTTTAAAATCGCCGGGCCCCGGGGTAGCTGCCCCTTTTGCCCTCCCCCATCAGCGGCCCAGGGGGGGCAAAAGGGGCAGCGATGTTAAAGTGCTGCCATGGCCTCGTTTTAACGTGGGTTGTGTATAAGGCAGTACCGGTGGCCACTTCTTACTGGTACTCCATACCGGCTCGTACCGGCCTACTTTCACCTCTGAGCCAACCAGAGATGGTAGAAAGTATTACTCACAGATACTCTTGCATGGGAGCTTAATGTCAGCAAGGAATCCTAGAGTACTCAAACTATGGACTTAATTGTCCAAATTGTACGTGTTTGCTTTCAACTAAAGGAGACTACACCATGGCTAGTTTTAGATATGTCACACACTTTCTGTTTAGAGATTAACATTATTGTAACACATGAGTGGCAGAACTATAAGTATGTTATGACAAGGTTTCCCCAAATAAATAGAGATTAATTTCAGATCTAAAACTGAGATCTTAAAATGAGCTGTTCACATAACAGCAGTATTATGAATGGAAAAAAAATATTGTCAAACAGAATCACATTAACATAAATGGTTAAGGATGACTGAGGGACAATGTATTTAAGTACTCATTTGACACTTTTATGAGTCATCAACCATTTATTCCAATGTATTAGACATATTGGTCAAATATTTTACTTCCAATTATACGAATGCAACCCCAGTGAAGTTATGCATTTGCACAGGTATAACTTAGAGCAGAATTAGGCTCATGGCATGTACTGAAAGTGATACTATTTACCGAACAGTTATAAAATGGCATTAGTTGAGTTTTTTCATTAAAAGATTAATGTCCTGATAGGTTGAAACTATAACCCAAGCCACATTATAGTGGCCACATTTTCAAACCAAGAGGCAACAGTTTTATTTATAAGCTCCATTCTGTTACATTTTTATTAATGACTTAAAATATATTTTTATGTTTATAGTAGATTACATCTAGCTGTAATATGTTGGTTCATTTAATAACTGGTCCTTGACTAACAATCATGGTGACAATGATATGTATAGTACATTACCAGCCCCTAACAGAGCTCAAACTACTCTCTTTGTTTGACTGTGTCAAACAACAACATATAAATAGAGGAAATTAAGGACATAATCCTGCAGTCCACATGTGGGGAAAACTCCTATTGATGTCAATAGTATCTTTGCCTGCATAACACTCTGGATTTGGGGCCTAAAGGAGTTAACCCAAATCTAGCACAATCAGCACAAAAAATCTAATTATGATTCTTTTTGGTTTTGTATTAATTAATTGTTTGGCTCACTTCTACTACAAGAAAATATAACAACAGTTGTGCAGTACAATAAGCATCTTTGAATTACAAACTATACCTTGTAGGGTTGTGGAGTTATCACAGTAAATCAATGCAGTGAAGCTCGAGCAGTTTGATGTCATAAAAGCTTAGAAATAGATTTATGATCTTATACAAAGTTCTTTTTATTTCATATGTTGTGTTAATCCCATAAAATAGGTCTTGTTTAATTTAAAAATCATAGAACTATTAGATAGAAAATAATCTAGATGTTAGATCTTAGATGTTAAATAATCCAGTCAATGTCCCTACCAATGCAACATTGCTTTCTACAATACATTATCTGAAGCTTTGTTCAGTCCTGCTATAAATACTGAAGTGATTGGACCTTATACTATTTCCCTTTAGAGATTATTCTGCAGCCTCATAAATCCCACAATTAGAAAATTGTTTCTGATATTCTGACTAAAAATTTTTTGCACGGTTTCTTTCCATTGTTTCAAACCCAGGACTGAGTCAAAAACACTTGAATCCCATTTCCAGTTTTGCTAAAGACATAGTGAATGACCTTTAAGAAATCTCTAAATGCTTCTAAATGTCTCTGCTTTTCCCAGATGTAAAAATTAGGGTAACTATTTTTATTTTCCTTATGGTGATGCTGTGAAACTTAACTCATTCATGTTTATAATGGTATTTGAGTTCCTTGGGTAGAAGATGCTTTTCAAGTATTGCTATTATCATTGTTGTTCAAGATGTACTCTCTTGAACCACCTAAATATTACCCTGTCTTTCTTCATGATTAACACCCTTAAAGTACCTGCAGATAGTTATATTCTCCCACTTAGTTATTTGACTCTACTATAAATATTTAATTCCTGGAATCTCTTCTCATAAGTGAATTACTTCATCCATCTGCATTCTTTTCAGCTCCTTACCATTTTAGGAATCTGAAAGCACAACAGCACAGGGATTCAGAGGTTTACATTTACACACGCATGATAAAATGTTCCCTCTTTATATTCATGCTTTATTCAGCCATGCATTTCAGACTTAACAACAAATCTGTCTTTAACTGTCAGACCATATTATAATTCAGGTGGGAAGAAGATTCACTGTAGCCCTGTAGTAATCAATGATTTCATGTTTGAATGTACACTTCAAGGAGTATTCAGTTTTGCTGTTGACCTTACCAAATAATGCAACTTATGCTTACCCAGGCTGCCAATGATGAACATCAATTTCAACCCTAACTGCTAAAGCAAATATGGAATTTCATCACACACAAAAACAGAAGTTCATGTTTTCTTTTCAAGGATATTGTAAATTACAGCAATGTGATAAAAAGAATGCCTTTAAAAAAAACTCTAAGGAAAAAAAGCTTTAAAAAAAAAAAAGCCTTTAGGCTAGGACTTCAGCTACTGAAAATCAGGGTAGCACCACTGATGCTCTGGCACCTACATACAAAGGTGAGACGTGACCTGGAGAAATGCAGACGATCGGCCCCTCTGTCTAAAGGAAGGTAGCCTGACTTGCACTGAAGGAAGAACTGTCCATATACAGTTGAAAGGGAGGGTCTCACTGAATGTAAAGTAACTGTTAGTGTATGGAGAAGACCAGGCTGAGTCCATAGTAAGAGGCTCTTGGAAGACAAGAAAGGGTAGTTTGGGTTATGGGACAAACAGGCCAAATGTCAGTGTCCTAGGGCTGGAGACCCACAGCAGAGATTGAGTGAGGTTTTCCACTCTGCCACCACCTTGTGAGGAGGTTCAGACACCTCTTTCAACTGAGGAAGAAGGGACTGCTTGAAGTCTAGGAAGATTGGAAGCTGAGCCCAAGAGAAGGGCTAAAGACTATTGAGTACATATCCTGAGAGGAAGGCTATGCCCAGCAAGAGTCTGGAGCAGAGGATTGTTTTTGTGTTTTCTTTTGGACTTGAATTAACTTCATCAGAGGTGGACTTCTGTGATTTAGCTGGAGGGCTAAGTCATCTCAGTGCCGTAAAAGTGCTGGGAACCAGTGTCAATCTGAGAGAAGAACTGAGAGAAAGTGATGCAGCAGAAAAGTCCAAAACCAGAGTGAGTCCCAGCTACTCAGCCCAGTGAACACATAGCTAGTATTGGCAATTTAGGCCCTAACAATTCCCATTGAAGACAATGGCAAAACTCCCATTGATTGAAATTGGAGCAGAATCATGCCCATAGCTATGCTATGAATATGTAATAAAACAAAATGGAAAACAGCAAGCACTTTTCGGCCACCATAGTGACCATTTCAGCTGATGGTTTGTTTCAAGTTATCTGAGCCAACACACAGCACAACAACAACAAATGGGGGAGGGATAGCTCAGTGGTTTGAGCATTGGCCTGCTAAACCCAGGGTCAGCTCAATCCTTGAGAGGGCCATTTAGGGAATCAGGGGCAAAAATCTGTCTGGGGATTGGTCCTGCTTTGAGCAGGGGGTTGGACTAGATGACCTCCTGAGGTCCCTTCCAACCCTGATATTCTATGATTCTAAGGGAGAGTGGCTTCCTACCAAACCTGTTTATTCATAGGATATTCATCTCAAGTCATTTCTTAGCTTTTAATTTTTTAAGCAGTTTTACAGGGCCTCTGAGCTAGAAGCATATTGTATGTGCATAATCCTCACACTCTTTATCTGTCTACCAGTAGCCTGACAAAATATATTCTACAAACCCACTGACATTGGCATCTCTTAAGCGTCTGTCTAGGAGATCCCAACAAAATCAATTTGAAAACAGTGGATCTCTAAGATTATCTGGCACTCAGATACGAGGAGGAAGGGAGTCTTACCGATGTGTACTTTAACAATAATTTGAAAGACAGAAATGGCAATAATTAAGTAGTATCTGTCTGTTTCTGGAATCATGGACCATAACTGTTGAACATTGTGTTTGAAGAGGGCAAGAGAGAAAAGGGAGAATTTATTGTCTCACTTTTAATGACTTCAGTGAAACAAAGTAGAGACAGTCTGAAAATACAGAGATCGTTTCAGTGACTAACATTGATAAATGGGAGTCGAATTAGAAACCAATCAAGGAAGACTACCAGAGTTTAAATTGGGCCTCTCCTGACCTTTATTTTGTAGTGTTATGCTCCACGGTTTTGTGGAGAAGGGCACTTTAGATAAAATTGTCAGCAACTTCGCAGACTCACATTCCCTTGCTGAGTTGACATGTTACTACATACAGTAATTGTTTAGTGCCACAAGTATGATTATCTGCAACAAGTACACGAGACTGGCATGTCATTATTTATTCTGATGTGTAGCAGAGCAAAAAGCTAGAGTATTTATTTTATCTTTCAGTTTAGCCCACTCTCATTTTGACTGGAATTTTATTGCTCAAAGCACAGGAAATGTGTGTCTTTCATAAGGCAAAGTAACTGTTTCTGCTTAAAACCAAAGCAACAACATAAAGGAAAGGTGAGTTGTGATGATGTTACAGATGCAACCCTATTGAGTCAATAGTCCCCTCCATACTTCTAAATAGCATCAACTGTCAAGGTACTTTACTGATTTTAGGCCCAAATTTGCCTCAGTCATGTCCAAACCTAAGTGTTATTCCAGTCAGTGGTATTGTTAGATTATTGATTTAAGGACAGTTCTTCACTCTCCAACACACAGGTCTTTAAAAATAGGGCATGGGTCCTTAAAAGAAGGGAAACAGCAAAATTGGTAGAGGAAGAAGCTTGGAATTATGTGGGATTTATTTCTTAAGCATATATAAAGATTTAGATAACCTCAGCTTTATGACTCAACATTTCCATTACAGCAAAAATCTAGATTACAATAATAAAGAGGGAAGGAGGTTTGCAAGGGAAGGAGATAAATATAAGTATTATCAGGTATGTCTGAGGGCATGATCAGAAATACCAAATCTTGAAACTTCCTGTGTGAAAAGGGCTATATCATTTTCCATTAAATTCTAACTTTCATAGGTTTTTGAACTAGACTACAGAATTTAATAGAAAATGACATACCTGCTGTCGAATTCTGTACCATGGTTCAGAAAATCTATAGAAAAGTTAACATTATTAGATCAATATATTATTACAGTAATTCCTATGGAGGGCTATTAAATGTCCATAGGACTATAGAATTTAATCCCTATTAAATTCTATGGGATTTTTTCCTTAACTGTTAAAGCAACAGAACAATTCACGTGGGTTAAATAAATCCCACATCTTTTTAGACAGCTTATTCCCTTATTCTCATTTTGGACTTTATTTTGGGAGCTTTGTCACACATATAAAAGTGATATTTATTTGGGATGCAGAAGTAGGAAGATCAAGGTAATAAAATACAGGGTGGAAAAGCCCTTTAATAAGACAGCTGGACCATGCACCTGCACTCCTTTTGAAGGAGTCCCCAGTTAAATGGTAAAGGAAAGACAGATACAGTGGACAACAAAGTGTTTTGAGTGTAGTATCTCCCCTTCCTCCGTAACATAAAGGCCAGGGTGGATGGTAAGGACACCAGTGCAACTAACAACTGTAAGTAGGATTAGACAGCTGGATAACTTCAATCCCCCAAGCCAGTCCATAAGTGTCATGGATGATTGGACTACAGTGAAATAGCTAATAAAAACAAACCTTGTGGAATCTGAGATTAGGGCTCTGTGTCTCATTCAAAGAACCATAAATTACAGCTTTTCTAATGCCCTGAGTAATATTTCTGAACCAAGTACTAAGTGAGACTTTTTATGCAGGTTGAGAGGACTGCTACCTTGGAGGATTGCAAGTGTCCTTCTAACTCAGCTCACAATATGGTCTCTGTAAGAAGCCCCTATCATGACTGCAATGACTGGGAAAGAGTAAAAGTAACCATCATAATTAATTTTTTAATGAAACTAATTATGTATAAGGAGATAGATAAAAATCTTCCTAGAAATGATAAACTATAGGAAATGGAGAGCTGGCTTTCATGACATTTTTGGTTGACCCTCGCCTGTATGCTGCTGTCATTCAGAAATGGTGTGCTGATACCCAGTATATACATGAGCATATCTTCAAAGAACTGCAGAAAATATTAACTGCAATATTCACATTGACTTCAGCCTCCTATAATGGCATCACTCTCGGACTATAAACTGCCATGTGGCAGAGTTTTAACTACAGACTGCTGAACTATATGATTTGTACAAAGTGAACACTATGAACTTTTATCTAAAGCCTGGAAACAAAGCAGCCCTGAACTGTTTTTCAGGTTACAGCTTGGTTAATGGAATTGCCTAGAGCCACATCTAGGTGGCCCAGCAGTGGCAAAGGTTTAGCATTTTATAAAAATCCCTACTCCTATTTATGTGATATCTCGCCTAAACAGCTTTCTCACCCTGAAAGATTCAAAGTCCCAGTGGCATTTTTAACCACCACCTCCTGGTTATAAGAGTGATGCTCACTCAGAAAACAAAACAAAAAAATGCAATGTGGCTTATGTGGCCAATCATAATCAAACATCACAGCTCTTATGTCTGATCTAGAATGTGTCAATTACCTGCAGAATTTCTGATCCATCTATATAGTACAAATAAAAAATGCAATGAAATTCATCTTATAATTCTAAAAACAAATCTATCCAAGAAATTTGCAGTGTCATCATGGATATTATGATGTAACCCTTCTGCCAGGTGGAGCCAGCAGCAACAAGGGCCAGGTTCAGTATCTAGGGCAGTGGTTCTCAAACTTTTGTACTGGTGACCCCTTTCACATAGCAAGCCTCTGAGTGTGACCCCCCTTATAAATTAAAAACACTTTTTATATATTTAACACCATTATAAATGCTGGAGGCAAATTTAGGGTGGAGGCTGACAGCTCACGATCCCCCATGTAATAACCTCACCACCCTCTGAGGGGTCCCAACCCCCAGTTTGAGAACCCCTGATCTAGGGGGTCCTTTTCAACAATACAACACAAACCATCTTGAGCCCCCCACCCAGTGACCTGGGACAATTACACACCACCTCCTGGACACCTCTAAGAGGCAATACTTCCCCTCTCGCAAGCACAGAGTCTGAGTGTAGCAAAAACTTTTAATAAAAGAAGGGAAGTAACTCAGCATTAATTTGGGAAAACACCACAACTAGGTTTCATAAACATAAACCATGAGCAAAAGACTTACCCCCAAGTAAGTTGGGCAGTGTCCTTTTCCCCTCTGGTTCTTAAATCCAGCAACCCAAAAGTCCCTTTAACATGCCCATCCCTTCTCTGCACCCCACTCACAGTTGCTGTCCTTGGCCAGCAATTCAGAAGTTCATCCGCAGAGTTCACCTCCCACCCTGGGTGGAAATGGGGGGTAAGGAGGCACCTTACACACTCTGCTGCTCAGGCACTCACTCATCACCCCAACAGCCAATTGCCATGCCTCTTTGCTGGGCTCTGCTCTGGCCCTCTCCATCCACCACCTGGCTGGCCACTCACCAAGATGCCTTCAGAGCCCCATGCTTAACACAGCTCCCAGTGATTTCAGCTGTAGTGGGGGAGCCTCACTGCTGGTGCACACTGGGCAGTCTGTTACAATAGAGACACTGTCCTTAAGTAGATCTAATACTTAGACCTAGGTATCAGTAATTTCAGCTCTACAACATGTAACACAACTCTCAATTGAGTCTAAATTAGCACTTTTATTATATCATGGAGAGAAAAGAGGTCAAATCATACCTAGAATCCATAAACAGAACCCACACCACCAGGTACAAGTGATCAATCAATCAGCCCTTACTCATTGGGCTTTGGAACCCATGTCACCCATCTAGCGAGTGCCATTCAGTGGAGGGTGAGTCCCTCAATCAGAGTATGACAGGTACACTTCTGCTGTCCTTGGTTCACACAACAAGGATAACAACCCTATATTATTCCTGCCCTATATTAACAAGGAGACTGGGGAGCCAACACCAGCCACAAGTGATCATTTGGGCAATCAATCCCATCATGCTGAGCACCTAGGCAGGGTGGGTGTGTCCATGCAAATGAGATCAGCTCCTGAAGTCCTTTTCCACAGTTCAGGACTAGATGTCGGGGAGAGCTCATTCAGACTCTGCTTACACTGGGAATGGAAAAATTCAGAGTTAAGTATTTGCTTCAAATTACATCTCAGTGCCAGCACACACCCACAGTCAATAAGCTTTGTAAAATCCTGATTTAACTGATCTATTCCTTATCAACTAATACAAATACTGTAATGAGTGAATCCCCATTTGAAAGTATTCCCACCATCTCTTGCCTTTTTACAGGGATAATGCTATTGCATCAGACAACACCTTTAATTCTTTTTCTTTTGCATATATTTTGTAAAAGCTGTTTTCTTTTGCTTTTCTCATTGTCCAGGGAAGCATTTTTAATTTGATAAGCAGTTTCTACCAGCAGCCTGCAGTGTGAGAGCTGGAAGCCCATAAAATCAAATGAAATGAAGGCATTTATCCCAACTACCTGAACTGCAGACAGCATCCCATCCCAATTGACTCATGCTCCACATTACAAATTGAATAGTTTGACTTCAGAGAGTATTTTTTCTAAGGTGGAAAGAACTACTTGTAGTAATAGGTTTATAAAATTAAACGTGCATATTCTTTCATGGCATCAGAATTTTCTTATTTCATTATATCATAAATGTATCTCACTGTCTCTCTTATAGCAAGGAAATGAAAGGAACAGTAGCATTTTGAAAATAGAAATATCTCCTTATCAAAAGAGGAGGTAATAAAGCTCCCTTACAGCTATAAATTAGATGTAAAGAAGGAAGATAGTAAAAATGGTTAAGTTTGCCATGTATCATTAACATTTTGCATTAATGCTTTTATTCTCTCCTTAGAGGACTGCAAGTAGGTGGCAATTATACTCAAAGCAAGACATTTTGCAGTTCATAGATTATGGAGCTGTGTTGTTCTTATTTGTTCCCTGAAAACAATTTATTCCTGGAGTAAGCGTTGGAAAATTAAACCCAGGCTAGTTCCTCCTATTCCTCTCTGTCCTTGGCTTGCAGGGAGGACATTCTTTTCATGTACAGCAATAAGATGCTCCTATTTAATCTATCAGTCAGTTCTTCATAATAGAGTTTAAAAACTGTATGTTGTTGAATTACACAATGCATGTTGCTGAGCCATATCTAATGAGCTAAGATGACTCTGAGTCATCTTAGCTCATTAGATATGTATTCTTATAACTTGACTTGTTTTTGCCTTCTCTGCACTTTTAAAAATGCACTCCCTTAATAGCATTTTTCAAATGAAATTTTCAAAACTTCTTATATAAAGTAAAAGCAGCAAAATGTAATTCAATATAGGAGTGGTTATGGGGGCTTGGGGTGGGGGAGGGATGTTTGTTTTTTCCTGATGCACTTTTGTAGATTTGGCTGCAAGCGGAAATCAATTTTCAACAGGGAACACATTGCTTTCCGCTAAGAAAATGAAGCTCCTGCATTTTTTTGCACACAGCTTGCTACATGATACTCCCTTTTGCATACAGCTTACTGCAGCATCCCAAATTCTCAGTCTGATCCCTACCTATTTGATCATGCACAGAAGTGAAAGCTTGAGTGTAGAGGAAAGTTTGGCAGATTATGAAAGCAAAATAAATTTAAAAATCAAGCTAAAAAAATTTACAATAGTAACAGCTTCTCTATCTTTCTTCCCCAAATAGAGTTTTGATATGCGCTAGACCATCTTTGTTATATTTATGGACAGCACCTAGCACCATGAGCGTTAGCACTAATCGCTACCATAAAACAAATAATAAATAACAAATTCCCTCCCATTTTGCCTTAAAAAGGGAGCAGCACTGTGTAGGACTTCCTTTAGTTCACTAACTGCTCTTTTGAAATTGTCTCACTCATAGACACTGTAAAATGATTGATGATTTTCTGGTGGGTGGAAGGAAGGATGGTCTTATGGATAAGGCACTGGAGTGAAACTCTAATTTGGTTTTGTTCCTGGCCTACCACAAATTTCCTCTTTAACTTTGGCCAAGTTTCTTGATTGTCCTGTGCCTCAGTTTTCAATTTGTCAAATGGAGACAAGAAAACTCCCCAACCTCACAAGGGTGCAATATAAATTCATTAATGCTGTGAGGTGTTCATTTACCACTGCAATGAGCTCTATAGAACATCCTTTAATAAAATAATGGTTCCTCTTCTTGCATGTATTTGGGTGCCTAAGTGTCTGTTTAGGCTTTTCAGAATTGAGCCCCTAGTTCTCCATATAGATGAATGCCTATGACAGGTCTGAAAAAAAATGTTGTTTACAAATACAGTGATTTAAAGTAGCTATGCCAGTACTTCATTTTAAACATGCACATAGCAGTCACACGGAGCATGGAAAGGGCACTGTCCTTTTTCAGCCTACATCTAATGTGAGAATGAATGATGTTGCTCTCTCGGTCCCGAATAATAAATATACAGCTCATTCTGGAAGGAACTAATGACTGTCTCAGTTTGCATTAAAATAAGAGATTTGCCCCAAGCCACTAGATTTTGAACTCCCCAAGAGTTGGGGATATTTGGATTTGGAGTTTGGTTACAGCAGGGCCCAGGGTTGATGATGCAGAAGAGTTCACTAGAAACCTAGATTTGACCACATCTTTGGGTGTTAGTTTAACTCAGATTGACACCCACTTGGCTAAAGTATCTAGTCGCTTTCCCTCCCTGCAGTATCACAAGCACTAACCTCAAAAATACAACATACAGTTCCAAGAAGGCAGCTCTTCTGTTTCCTCTGAGTAGCCTATGTAGTCAGGTCAACCCTCTCTGGGGCATGATCAAACCCTCTGTGGCACAGTTTAGGCCATACCCTTCTCCTTTGCCTGTTTTATTGTCCAATTTAGGCAACTCTATGTTCAGTGTGCTGGCATCTATTGATTCCTTTTATAGACACCTAACTCTACCCAGGCACTGTATAGGCAGCCTGCGCACCTAACTCGGGGTTGTAAATTCCACTAGGTAGCAGGGCACTAAAAGTTAGGCGATGCAATGCTGAGCACCGCAATGCCTAAATTCCCCTTGTGAATCTAACCCATGGTTATTTGCAGAATTGAGATCTACAGCTTGTATTTTGAAGCCCCAAAAGATCAGGGCTGTTTGGTTCCAGGATTTGGGTCCAGGGTCACCTTGAGATAAAGCAGACTCTTGATGACTGTGACACCTACAATATATGTATGCACCAATGGTTTGTTAAAAAGAACAGTGCAAATATGACCTGCACTCCTGTGGACTTCAGATGTCTAGGTGCTAAAGGTCTGACCCTCAGTGGTGACTGATTTCTGTGTGTATGCAGCTATGGTTTGTTACATTTGATAACTGAATCTGATTAACCAAAGCAAATGCTATAAGGTGCTTTATAGAAAAACAATTTCTACTAATCTGATATAATTGCAAATTGAACTCTGGAGTCCACATTGTGCTGCAGTAGTTTAAAGGAGGTCTAATTCAGAGGTATCATATGAAGTTCTATATACTGCAGTAGATTAATCTTTCAGGATTTCTGTTCACCTTGGTTCTTATTATTTATCCTAGTCAATATCTCCCCTTCCGTTTTTTTATTAAGTTCTTTTCAAACTATCAGCAGACTCAGAGGAGTTGCTTGAGTGAAATCAGCCATAAAATTATTTACTTTGGTGTCATTCTTTTTTCATTTCCAGGAATATACAGGAAAGAAAAAAAACGTGTCCCTATAGAAACTGCACAGCATGAGAGCATCATATCACAAGATGTATCCATACTGGTTATAATATAGTGAGGATTCATTGTTTATTAGATACAGATTATGCTCCATACATCAACAATCTAGCTTCAGTAGTCATCAAAATGTAGTATCTATAACAAATGTAAAGCATAAGTAATTAACAAAAAAGAATCTACAGTATTCTAATTAATTGAATGAAAAATATCCAATCTGAGAAGTGATGGGTTTCCTTCAAATTAAGGATGTTCTCCGACTACACTTTACACATTATTATTCACTGCCTACTCATACTTGGTGGAATACCCCTCATCTGAGAGACCTCCAATCTCTAATTTTCAAATGGGCTGCAAGATTAGCATTTGAAGATTATAAGAATGGGTTTTGACAGCTCTGTGGCTCCACTTCTGCTTCTGGCTTCACATGGGAGAACACCTGAGCTCATGTGGTGGGCCTTTGTTTGTATGGCACCTAACACAATGGGGCCTCAATTCTGACTAGGGTCCCTGGGGGTTAGAGTAACATTAATATTAAATAATAACATTACTCTGTCAATTAGTATTTAATATAGAATATGAATAATATTTATTTACAATTTGTCTCAATGGGAAAATGCATCATAATAGAATCATAGAATGTCCAACCTAAACCTCCCCCACTGCAACTTGAGAACATTACTCCTTGTTCTGTCATCTGGTACCACTGAGAACAGTCTAGATCCATCCTCTTTGGAACCCCCTTTCAGGTAGTTGAAAGCAGCTATCAAATTCCCCCTCATTCTTCTCTTCTGCAGACTAAACAATCCCAGTTCCCTCAGCCTCTCCTCAGAAGTCATGTGCTCCGGATCCCTAATCATTTTTGTTGCCCTCTGCTGGACTCTTTCCAATTTTTCCACATCCTTCTTGTAGTGTGGAGCCCAAAACTGAACACAGTACTCCAGATGAGGCCTCACCAATGTTGAATAGAGGGGAATGCTCATGTCCCTTGATCTGCTGGCAATGCCCCTACTTATACAGCCCAAAATGCCGTTAACCTTCTTGACAACACGGGCACACTGTTGACTCATATCCAGCTTCTCGTCCACTGTAATCCCTAGGTTCCTTTCTGCAGAACTGTTGCCTAGCCATTCGGTCCCTAATCTGTAGCAGTGCATGGGATTCTTCGGTATTAAGTGCAGGACTCTGCACTTGTCCTTGTTGAACCTCATCAGATTTCTTTTGGCCCAATCCTCTAATTTGTCTAGATCCCTCCAGCGTATCTACCACTCCTCCCGGTTTAGTGTCATCTGCAAACTTGCTGAGGATGCAGTCTACGCCATCCTCCAGATCATTAATGAAGATATTGAACAAAACTGGCCCCAGGACCGACTCCTGGGGCACTCGGCTTGATACCGGCTGCCAACAAAACATGGAGCCATTGGTCACTGCCCGTTGAGCCCAATGATCTAGCCAGCTTTCTATCCATCTTATAGTCCATTCATCCAGCCCATACTTCTTTAACTTGCTGGCAAGAATACTGTGGGAGACCGTATCAAAAGCTTTGCTAAAGTCAAGGAATAACATGTTCACTGCTTTCCCCTCATCCACAGAGCCAGTTATCTCGTCATAGAAGGCCATAGGTTAGTCGGCATGACTTGCCCTTGGTGAATCCATGCTGACTGTTCCTGATCACTTTCCTCTCCTTTAAGTGCTTCAGAATAGATTCCTTGAGGACCTGCTCTATGATTTTTCCAGGGACTGAGGTGAGGCTTACTGGCCTGTAGTTCCCCGGATCCTCCTTCTTCCCTTTTTTAAAGATGGTCACTACATTAGCCTTTTTCCAGGACCTCCCCCAATCATCATGAGTTTTCAAAGATAATGGCTCTGCAATCACATCTGCCAACTCCTTTAGCAACCTCGGATGCAGCACATCCAGCGCCATGGACTCGTGCTCATCCAGCTTTTCTAAATAGTCCCGAACCACTTCTTTCTCCACAGAGGGCTGGTCCCCTCCTCCCCATGCTGTGCTGCCCAATGCAGTAGTCTGGGAGCTGACCTTGTTCGTGAAGACAGACGCAAAAGAAGCATTGAGTACATTAGCTTTTTCCACATCCTTTGTCACTAGGTTGCCTCCCTCATTCAGGAAGGGGCCCACACTTTCCTTGATCACCTTCTTGTTGCTAACATATCTGAAGAAACCCTTCTTGTTACTCTTAACATCTCTTGCTAGCTGTAACTCCAAGTGTGATTTGGCCTTCCTGATTTCACTCCTGCATGCCTGAGCAATATTTTTATACTTCTCCCTGGTCATTTGTCCAATCTTCCACTTCTTGTAAGCTTCTTTTTTGTGTTTAAGATCAGCAAGGATTTCACTGTTAAGCCAACCTGGTCACCTGCCATATTTACTATTCTTTCTACACATTGGAATGGTTTGTTCCTGCAACCTCAATAAGGATTCTTTAAAATACAGCCAGTTCTCCTGGATTCCTTTCCCCCCTCATGTTATTCTCCCAGGGGATCCTGGCCATCAGTTCCCTGAGGGAGTCAAAGTCTGCTTTTCTGAAGTCCAGGGTCCATATTCTGCTGCTCTCCTTTCTTCCTTGTGTCAGTATCCTGAACTCGACCATCTCATGGTCACTGCCTCCCAGGTTCCCATCCACTTTTGCTTCCCCTACTAATTCTTCCCTGTTTGTTAGTAGCAGGTCAAGAAGAGCTCTGCCCCTAGTTGGTTCCTCCAGCACTTGCACCAGGCAATTGTCCCCTATACTTTCCAAAAACTTCCTGGATTGTCTGTGCTCCGCTGTATTGCTCTCCCAGCAGATATCAGGGTGATTTAAGTCTCCCATTAGAATCAGGGCCTGTGCTATAGTAACTTCTGTTAGTTGCCGGAAGAAAGCCTTGTCCACCTCATCCCCCTGGTCTGGTGGTCTATAGCAGACTCCCACCACCGACATCACCCTGGTTGCTCACACTTCTAAAATTAATCCAGAGACACATATTAATCACAACCAGCCAACACACTTTATAACATGCATTTTCCCAATATAGACAAGACCTTCTGAGAAATAGGAGTCATGTTGCTTCAAAAAGAGCAGTTAAAACCAGGGTCAGCAAACATTTGGGGAAAAAAAGAGCATCCCTAAATAATTTCTTTGAACCACGAACAATCATCTGGAATGGTAGGGGAAATATGCTCAGTTGCTACAGTTATGTGTGGAAGTATAAAGGCCTAAGATAGAGGTCGCTGAGGGCTGTGCGATAACTATTGTACGGATACATCTTCAAAAGAACTTTTGAGGACAGCAACAGGTGACAACAACTTTTTACCCAACAGGCATGCTTGCAACAGTGTATTACTTTGCAAAACATGCACAGGCTATTGCATTGACTTTTAATCCCCCTTGAGGGAATTCTTGTGTTAATAGCACTCTTTTGCTAGTGTAAGCTGTGTCTACATTAGAAGAGTTTGCCCTTATAGCTATACTAACAAAACTTTTCTAGTGTAGACCTGGCCACAGATGGACATCTCTGCATCTGTTAACACTCAGTTCACATTCCTGAGTTTTTTTCTTGCAAACATAACAGCTACAGACTTGCTTATTTTAAAAAATGAAAAACGAGATGCTAGAGAATAAAATTATCATTTCAGATAGGGGTTTGACATTGTACTGCTGCGTACCATCTCAATTTGAGCCCTGCTCTTGTAGTTTCTGAATCAGTTCTCTGCATCCCTAAATAGCAGTATATAGCAATTTATGATATATGAAAAACATTACAATTACAACATCATATTGTCATAGGAAATTATATAGCTCCCTTCTTTTTAAGTCTTTTTTTTATTTTAAACATGCTTTTAAAGATAGACATTTGGGATAGTTGAAAATTCTTTAGTTAACTGATGAAGCACTCCCTGCTGCCCCATCCCATAAGCATCACCACTTTGCTAACAGTATTGCTGTAGTGTGGATGATCCTCTTGGAATAAATCCAGCCAACAATGATGTACCTTTCCTTCATGCTTGGTACAACTGTTTTGTGAAGAAATTACCCACCGTTGTTTAAAATAATAATTACAAGAAGCAGAAGAAGACGACTGTACTTCAAACAGAAATGAGTCATGGAACGTGACTACATTTCAGACTGTGTGGTCAAAAATAACCACATTAATGCTTTTTCAATGGGTTTGCCGGGTCCTAATGATCCCTGCAGATGGCAGGCATGTGGAAAAAATGCTGTCATGGATAGTCAATGGAGATTGGGTTGTCCACCACTAAAAACATGATCCTCTGCCATTTGATCTAAAGGAATAAGTCCTTTAGCTTGCAGTCATAGAAGGCTCATATCCTCTGGGGATCAACCAGTAAAGGGGAATGTGAATTTTCAGAATATGTTTTAGATTTTGGGTAACTCTACTGAACTACTCTTGCATTTTAAGAGAAATGGGCTTTATACATGTTAGGTACCTGTGGTAATTTTATTGGTGTTTTCAGGACAGTCCCTTCATCTAATCAACTACAATATCTATTCTTCCTGTCTTTTTTTCTCCCCTGAAATACCTGGGTTCTAGCAATGTCTTTTATTATTACAACACCTAAGTCTGACTTTATCATTACCAGAGTTCTCTTGCCACAACAGTCTCAATAGTCTTCCTCCCATAAAAGGAATGCTAGAGACAGGGCAGTATTTTGTATCACCCCAGTGAGAGGGTGTTTCTCTGTAGTTAGAGCCAGTGTAGTGGCTCTAGTCCTATCATAGAAGCAAGAAGCTAGATCTATGGGAGGAGCATAGCTAAGGCGCCCCTGTGCCATGCCCAATCTCTGCTGCTATTTTGTTTCCTTGGGACTGAGCATAAGTTACAACAGTCCTCAGACAGATCAGCAACACTTTAGGATATGCTCCTTGTAGTTAAAACCACCTTGAGTTTCTACTAGTATCTTCAGGAAAATACAGAATTGGTGGTTTCCTGATTTTTGTGTCCCTCTTCATATCGGTTCTGTTGACTAAGTTAAAGGCTTTGATACTGTCACATCTAATTAGATCCAAATGGATGGCAACACAAGGTTATGCTTGAGTTTTACAGTGCTCTGGGGAGCATTTAAAGTCCACTGGGGACTCAGCTTGATTGTCAACCAATTTTCCAATGTAATTTTTAAATTCACTTTATCAAAGCAAGTAAGATGACATACAAATTTGAAAAGAATGATTTAGCATTTTTTTCAAAAGAAGATGTGTGGATTACAGATATAAAAGGAGGTGGTACAGGAAAAGCTCAGATACAGTTACACATACAAATATCCCACTGGCTTTAGAGACTGAAGTTTTTATTAATATGGAAGGAATGGCAGAAAAGTTTTCTGCAACATAAAAAATTAAGATGTTCTGGATGAAAAAACTGGAATTATGTTGAGGTTTTGTTGTTTTGGTGTGTGTGGTGTTTTTATAATGATTGCTTTATTTTTTGCTTCAATAGCCTGTATTTGTAGAGTCCAATTTGCATGATTATTATTCAGTGCCTGAAAGATGATGTGTTTTCTCATTTCCATTTAATGTTATGTGATATCTTCTTGTACAGTGTGCCCTCTATACAGTTATTTATGCTGATCTGATTTACTCACTTAGATTAACATTACATACACCACTTGATATACTGCATATTTAATTGAGTCCTTCCTCAGATGTCTTTCTTTATGGAGTAGTGAAACCTATAAAACATCTGTCTTCCCTACGTGGATTCTGACATAACTAAGTTCTTGTTAACTGAAACATTTTGATTATCATTCCAAAACCTCAGTAATCCTTTTGAGACTGGATTGGCACATTGCAATTGAGTCTGAGTCATGGGCAGTGCATCCTTTGCTACCCCAAGAACTCAGAAGGAATCAAATTATAACTCTGAGGCTAGGTCTACACTACCCACCTGAATCGGCGGGTAGAAATCGACCTCTCGGGGATCGATTTATCGCGTCCCGTCGGGACGCGACAATCGATCCCCGAATCGACGCTCTTACTCCACCAGCGGAGGTGGGAGTAAGCGCCGTCGACAGAAAGCCGCAGAAGTTGATTTTGCCGCCATTCTCACAGCGGGGTAAGTCGGCTGCGATATGTCGAATTCAGCTACGCTATTCACGTAGCTGAATTTGCGTATCTTAAATCGACTCCCCCCTGTAGTGTAGATGTACCCTGAGAGTCACAGTCTTGCTCCTGCTTCCCCCTTGCTCTGGAGGGAAGTAATCAGCACTAACTGGCTCTGACATAGGCCCATTGTGGTTCACTACTCTGTTCCAACAACTCTTGTCAGGCCTGGCAAACTCTCTACACTTAGCACATTGCTGTCATAGTGTTTATCTATAAAGAATATCATGTGAGATATCAAATGAAACCTGGTGACACAGTGGTCATTAATATCATTGTGAAATGGATGTATTAACACTAGATGAGGAATTATAGATACTTTCTCATATTATACTTTGAAGTTTGTAACCGAACAAAGGGAGAAGCGGGTTTTATTCCAGACCAGAGGGAGGATAGTTGTCTCTCTGTCTCCAATGTAAATTGAGCATGGTGATGCCAGAGACAATGGGCAATTCCTTTTGCATCAGAGATAAACAGGAGGAGCAATTTAACAGGAGGATGTGGAATCAGTATAGGAAGACACTAGAGTCTAAACTCCAGTTCATCCTAACTCTGGTGATAAACTTTGGGGAATATAAGGAGTGTGGTGGGTTGTTCACCCCACACTGGAAAGGAAGGGTTTAAGGGCAGCCAATTGAAGGGAGGCTGCATGGAACAGCCAATCAGAGCCGACTGGGCTCACATAAAAGGAGCTGCAGAGCCATAGTGAGTCAGTTGCTGCAGGGAGCCCAAGGAGAGAGGACAGTGTTCCTAGTGGGCTGCAGGAAGGTAGCACCTTGGACAGAGAAGTTGCTGGCAGGGACCAGGAAAGCAAGAGGGAACTCCTGGCTGGCTGCTGGGATTTGCAGGCTGAAGGCCCTGAGAAGAGGGCAGATAAGGTGCTGAGACCATGGGGAAGTGGCCCAGGGAATTGAAGCATCACTAGTGGAGAAGTTAAGGAGAGGCATTGGGAGGCTGCTATCTACAAGGTCCTTGAGTGGGGACCCAGAGAAGTGGGAGGGCCCAGGTCCCTCCCACTCGTCTCTGGGGAAGTGGCTGAACTATAGAACTTGGACCCCCTCCACCTCAGAAGGCAGAAAACACAGATGGTGACACAGCCAGAGGGCCAAGTTATGAAGAGGCTGCTGTGGTACTTGGACTGAGGCAGGTCTGCAGGCAGGAAAGATGGTAGGAGAGACACCACAAGTAGAGGGCTCACTGGCTGGCAGAGCTAATCACTGTGACAGCCAGCAGAAGGAGCTGCATTGGTGAGTGGGCCCTGTGACAGGAGAAGCAAAAAACAGTTTAGTTATCCATCATTTAGGGGACAACAAAGTCAGCGTTCTTCCTATCTTTGAATGATAGATCCCCTGCCATGTAGGTGTGTGGCACTGAAAGGTTGCTTTAGTCAAGGATTGTAGCCTGTTAAATGTTAGTCACTGAGAAACATGTTATACTTCTGTTTTATTTCTAATCACTTCTATCACTATCATTCTTGCTTAGTATCACTTAACTCACAGTTCTTGATAATAAACTTTTCTTTTTTTAGCATAAGCATATCTCAGTGCTGTTATATGAAACAGAGTGTGAATTCCTGGTTAAACTAAGCAAGCTGGTATGTCAACTGTGTCTCTAGAAACAATGGACTGGGCCTGGGCAGAGTTTGGGGGGAGGAGGACCTCATTCAGGCAGGGAATCTGAGTGTGCAGTGTAATGAGTTCTGCAGAGGAGACAGGAGACTTCTCCCAGCTTGGGCCCCTGAGGCAGGGAGTCAGAATGTTGTTTATAAACAGAGTGATTAAGATAAGAAAGTTAAATTATCTGTTCCAAGCTTGGTGAACTGCAAAAAGTAAATAGCCTAAATACTAGAAAGTAATTGTAAGTAATTTTCTACAATTGTTTCAATTGTTGGATTCAAGAGGTAGCAACAAAGTTACTATGGCCTTAGCTACACTCGGGACTTCCCGGCAGCACTGTGAAGCACGAGTGTAGTCGTGCCGCCAGCTCTCTCGCAGCGCTGTATGTACTCCACCTCTCCGAAGGGAATAGCATGGAGCGCTGCCAGCGAGCGTGGAGCACTGCAGGCTCTGATTACACTGGCGCTTTACAGCGCTGTACTCACTGCGCTCGGGGGGGCGTTTTCACACCCTTGAGCGCAGCAAGTTGCAGCGCTGTACAGCGCCAGTGTAGCCAAGGCCTTAAATACAGTTCCACATGAGAAATTACTAGTTAAATTGGAGAAGATGAGGATTAATATGAGAACTGAAAGGTGAATAAGGAACTGGTTGAAGGGGAGACTACAGTGGGTCAGACTGAAAGGTGAACTGTCAGGCTGAGGGAGGTTACTAGTGGAGTTCCTCAGGGATCAGTCTTGGGACCAATCTTATTTAACGTTTTTATTACAGACCTTGGCCCAAAAAGTGAGTGTGTGCTAATAAAATTTGCAGATGACACAAAGTTGGGAGGTATTGCCAATATGGAGGAGAACCAGAATATCATACAAGAAGATCTGGATGACCTTCTAAACTGGAGTAATAGAAATGGGATGATATTTAATAGTGCATCCGGGGTGCATCAGACAAGGTATTTCCAGTAGAGACAGAGAAGTGTTAGTACCATTATACAAAGCACCGCTGAGACCTCATCTGGAATACTATGTGCAATTCTGGTCTCTCATACTTAAGAAAGATGGATTCAAACTGGAATAAGTGCAGAGAAGGGCTACTAGGTGATCTGAGGAATGGAAAACCTTTTGAGAGGAGAGACAAAGAGCTTGGCTTGTTTTGCCTAACCAAACGAAGGCTGAGGGGAGATATGCTTGCGCTCTATAAATACATTAGAGGGATAAATGCCAGAGAGGGAGAGGAGTTATTTAAGTTAAACACCAATGTGTACCCCAGAAAAAATGGATATAAACTGGCCATCAACAAGTCTAGGCTTGAAATTAGGTGAAGGTTTCAAACCATCAGAGAAGTGAAGTTCTGGAGCAACCTCCCAAGGGGAGCAGTAGAGGCAAAAAACCTAACTGGCTTCAAGACTGCGCTTGATAAGTTTATGTAGGGGATGGTATGACAGGACTGCCTACAATGGTGTGTGGCTCCCTGTGGCAAAAATCCCCAATGGCTGAAGATGGGACACTAGATGGGGAGGGCTCTGAGTTATTATAGAGAATTTTTTTCCCAGGTTGTGACGTTGTGCAGTCTATATGGTTTTATAAAAACATGATAATAAGTGAATATAATGCAACTGGGATATGCTTCGTGCAAAAGGTCTCTTGTAAGGTATCATTACAAAGCTCATAATCTACTGAGTGTGATCATCCTATTTGTAGAAATGTATCACTCATGATTTATATTTCTAGTTTTAGATACAAAACTCTGAGGGCCTATTGTAATTATGTAAAGTGTGGGCCATTAATGATGGTTTGGAATCTTGATGACTCCCATTAACAAGGACCATTGTCTGCAGATGGCTGTGTTTACCTGTTAGTCTTCCTGTATATGTGTGTGCTGGCAAGTGGGCAATGAAGTCTTGCAGTGACATGTGATCATGTCACCTGAACTGGAATCCATCTTTAACCTTGTGCTTTTCCAGTGCGGGGGGGTGGAAACCCAGAGGGACAAAGGGTTCCCGCCTTATGCAAAAGATATATAAAGGGGTGGAAGAGAACAAAGGGGGCGGAGCCATCATGAAGAATCCCCTAGTTATCACCTAAGCTGGAACAAGAGCTGTACCAGGGGAAAGAATTGTGCCCAGGCCTGGAAGGTGTCCAGTCTGAAAAAAAACTTACTGAAGCATCTCTGAGGGTGAGATTATCTGTATTCAGTTTGATTAGGCATAGATTTGTGCATTTTATTTTATTTTGCTTGGTGACTTACTTTGTTCTGTCTGTTACTGCTTGGAACCACTTAAATCCTATTTTCTGTATTTAATAAAATCATTTTTTATTTAGTAATTTACTCAGAGTATGTATTAATACCTGGGAGAGCAAACAACTGTGCATATCTCTCTATCAGTGTCATAGAGGGCAAACAATTTATGAGTTTGCCCTACATAAGCTTTATGCAGGTAAAATAGATTTATCTGGGTTTAGACCCCATTGAGAGTTGGGCATCTGAGTGCTAGAGACAAGCACACTTTTGTGAGCTGTTTTCAGGTAAACTTGCAGCTTTGGGGCAAGTGATTCAGACCCTGGGTCTGTGTTGGAGCAGATGGGAGTGTCTGGCTCAGCAAGACAGGGTGCTGGAGTCCTGAGCTGGCAGGGAAAACAGAAGCAGGGGTAGTCTTGGTATATCAGGTGGCAGCTTCCAAGGGGGTTTCTGTGATCCAACCCGTCACACAGGTATCTTCTTGGTGGATCTTACCCACATGCTCAGAGTTTAACTGATCACCATATTTGGGGTTGGGAAGGAATTTTCGCCCAGGTCCGATTAGCAGAGACCACTGGTGGTTTTTCGCTTCCTCTGCAGCATGGGGCATGTCACTTGCAGATTTAAACTAGAATAAATGGTGAATTCTCTGTAACTTGAAGTCTTTAAATCATGATTTGAGGACTTGAGTAACTCAGCCAGAGGTCAGGGGTCTATTACAGGAATGACTGGGTGAGGTTCTGTGGCCTGCAATGTGCAGGAGGTCATATTAGATGATCATGATGGTCCATTCTGACTTCAGTAAGTGTATCTGAGTAAGAATATACAGTACAATTTTAAACCTAACCAGCATAGGCACCAACTCGGTGGGTGCTCTGGGGCTGGAACACCCATGTGGAAAAATTAGCAGGTGCTCCGCACCCACCAGCAGCCAAGCTCCCCGCTCCTCATCTCCTTCTCCCTGCCCCAGTGCACTGTGTCCCCGCTCCTCTCCCTCCCTCCCAGCGCTTCCCACCCCACCACTACCTAAGAGCTGTTTGGCGGCACTTAGGACTTTCCAGGAGGGAGGGGGAGGAGCGGGGACACGGCACGCTCAGGGGAGGAGACAGAGAAGAGGAAGGGCAGGGGCGGGGACTTGAGGGAAGGGGGTGGAATGGGGGCAGGAAGGAGGCAGGGACTTTTGGGAAGTGGTGGAATGGGGCGGGGTGAGGGCGGTGCAGGGGCAGGAAGAGGTGGATCAGGGGCAGGGCCAGGGGGGTTGAGCACCCACCGGGAAGAGGGGAAGTTAGCACCTATGCTAACCAGTGTCCCTTAAGTGACTTGTCACAAGATGTCTGAACATGTTAGTATTAGAGCTGAGTGGGTCTAATATTTATTTAATTTTCTTTCTTGATATAGGAATTAGATACAGTGCTCCTGTCAAATAATTTCTAAGTTATTATTTGCAAAAGAAATAGAGTTTTCAGTTGCCTAAATAGCCCCTGGAATCACGGTTAAAGTTTCTCCCCTGCCTCGAAAAATCTCAAATGGTGCCCCTGTGGGCCGGCACAGAATTTGCCCTCCCCCCCCCCCCCCCCCATGCAGCTCTGATGGCTTGACTGGAGCCACCCCCCACAAATATAGAAGTAAAACTACGCCTATAGGTCTGGGTAATGTCTGTGAGCATCCAGAAACAGGCTGGATACTGCAGGGGGAGGCTTCTGGAGAGTTCAGGAACTGAATTACACTCAGGGTTAACCTTCAAAGCACAGTTAGGATTGCCAGAGTCCAGAGGAATCTGTGGGGCTGGCTAACAAATGGGAGTGGCAGGGAATTGTCACTCAGTTTAGCACCAACAGAACCCTTTTATGCTGAGGCAGAGGATTAGCAGGGTTATTTACAGTTCTGGACACCCTGAGAAAGCGCCACAATGACATTAAATGGCAGATCGCAGGAGAAGAGCCAAGATTATAACCAGTACCCACTACCCACCCACCTGCACAGACAAGGGAGAAATAGCCTGACAGTGGTTGCTTTCGTCATACAGATTCTGGTGATGCAGATAACCCATGCAGTGAAGTAAAGGGATTTCTAAAACCTCAATATTGCCCTGTGCAAGCATGCAGCCACATGCACAACTCAATCCTTTGGAAATGAAAAGAGCCTTCTAGCTGCAATAAGCAATGTCCATAGAGCATATTTCAGTTTTACAACTCTCATTCGGCTATTGTTGTGCTGACCCCTTGCCTGCCATGTTTTTACTTTGCATTTACACCCACTCATATCTGATGTGTAACTTTCACCTTCATTTACATCATAGCTGAGTCTGACTCAAAGAAATCCACAGGAATTATATCCTCTCACTCCAGGCTGCATTTCAAAGAAATTCACCAATTACAATCACTCAGAAAGAAAAATCCATGTAGAAATATAATTTACTTTGTGCTGTATAAAGTCACTTTGGCAATACTTATATTATAGTAGTGACTGCAAAACGTATTGGAATTTAATTTAGATCCATCACTTTGATTCTCACTATACGCAAAAAATGAAAACTCAGCAGATAATATATAGTTAACCTCAGAAACCAGGCTAGCTTCCTTCTGCTTTATAATTATTGAATTTTGATTCCGTTCTGATTGATACAGAACACACATGAAGTCAGCAGTATGGCAGGGTGAAATTAAATACCTTCCACCTGAATTTATTTTTGGCAACAGTTTTCACAATATATTTTCTGGTGCTGACAAAAAAAACAGCAGAAATTGATAAGAACGAGGTGCCCTTAGCTAAAAGGTTTCTTCTACTATTTCATCTTTATTTCTCAGAAAGTAAATATAGCCATAAGTAACTGCTACTGAACTAAAAGAGAAAAAGCATTTTCCTATGGAATAAATGTCAGAAACATATAGTAGTAACAGGGTCATGTTGCCTCTCAAAGCCAAATATGTTTGCAATAAATTCTGCAAATATTTGTTTACTATACAAAAGAAGTTTTTCAGCAAGACTTCATCAATTACTATTAACCATTAATGGCATTTTTTTTTTAATCCCTAGTTGTAATATCAGCACTGTGTAGCACCTCATGTGCCTGTAGCTATACCTTGCCATGAGCTGTAATATCTCTGTAGCATATTTCTCTCAATTGGGTTAATATGTCTGAAAGTCTGCATGCTAATGAACCTTTACAGCCCTCTTATAAGCCTGCACTTGAGGAATGCAAAGTCAACACAGAACCACATTCCAGAGCTTAAAGAAGAACAGGAGTACTTGTGGCACCTTAGAGACTAACAAATTTATTAGAGCATAAGCTTTCGTGGACTACAGCCCACTTCTTCGGATGCATATAGAATGGAACATATATTGAGGAGATATATATACACACATACAGAGAGCATAAACAGGTGGGAGTTGTCTTACCAACTCTAAGAGGCCTCAGTTGGTTTGTTAGTCTCTAAGGTGCCACAAGTACTCCTGTTCTTCTTTTTGCGGATACAGACTAACACGGCTGCTACTCTGAAATCTGATTCCAGAGCTTGTGTATTTTGTGGCATGCTGTTCCTAGCTTCTGCAGCTAGGCCCTTTGGTTTGTGTTTGTGTCAGTGGAAATTTCTATGGCAAACTGCAAATTTTCCAAGAGTTAGTCATTTGAAAAAATTGTTCTGAGAGATTGGTTTAATCTAAAAATATACTAGCGATGCAAGGGTGCAAGTGAATCAATTAGCCATTGGTCACTGAAAGTATCAAAGAGTAGCATTTTCTCAAGTATTTTAAGATTTGTGTTGAAGCAGAAGAATACCAGCTGGTGTTTTTTGTATGAACTGTAAAAAAGCTATTCCTGTTGCTGTACATGCCAAGCACCTGGATTACAAAAACTCTCCTTTGTCAAGTCCTTCCTCGAATACAAAATGAAGCCTAAAGATAGGTTATTTCCTTTAAAAATGCAGCAACAATAACGAACACTTGTACATAGCATTCTCCCTTTTAATGTACAGCATCTGTTTAGCCAAAAGCACATACACATTCATCCTAAAATTAATTTGTTTTGTTATTTTCAGCCACTGAACAAAGTGGCTTATTTATTAATAACATAGATGTTTTGTTTTCACTAGTACATCAACATGACACTCAGTGCCCTAGTTTTCACCATTTATTTAGTTCCAGGTGTTCTAGGATTGCTGCCCTCTTATTTCATCTTTCAGCACATATTTATATTGAAAAGAGAATCTATGCCAGGCTCCTAGTGCCCTTAGCAAATGATTAAAAAATGAAATTTGGCAAAGATGTGAGAAGAGCAACAAACTCAGCCTTTCACCCAGCAAAAGAGGCTGGGCCATAAAGGAAAGGATGGTCTTGTCATTAAAGTACTGAACTGGGTTCCAGGAGCTCTGCTCCGTATGTCTTGTGTGACCTTGAATAAGTCACTTAATGTCTCAGTTCCCCATCAATACAATTGTGATAGTAATACCTCCCTTATCCCACTTTTTGCCTATTTTGTTTATTTAGGCCCTCTCTAAAGGATCAGGGCCTTCGATTAACCCTTTGAGATGGAGATGGGCATGTACAGTGCCTAGCATAAAGCAATCCTGACCTTGGTTGGGACCTAAAGGTGCTACTGTAATACAAATTAATAATAATGAAGCAAATGTATCCCACAGTTTGCATAAAATCATACTCCCTTCCAAACATCCATTTGCTCCACATGTCCAAAGACTGATAAATGCATGCCTTAAAGATTAAAGAATTAGCAATACTCTAGACTGGGGAAGAGACCTAAACTTCACAGTAAAGAGGTCTTCCATGTGGCTCAGTTTTACAGTATCCTGCAGGTTATTTCCTTTGTTGGTCTGTGCATGTAGGGGGAGAGCAGTACCGCATGCATGGAGGTAGAGATGTAGTAGCCTTTAAAGGGTATGTATAAATTGCATTTAGGCACCTGCAGCTGGCTTGTGCTTGGTCTGTGGGGCTGTTTTATTTCAATGTCGACTTTTGGCTTAGGTTGCAGGCCAAGCTCTGGGACCCTCCCACCTCACAGGGTCCTAGAGTCCAGGCTGCAGCCAGAGCATGGAAGGCTACACTGAAATGAAAGAGCCCCGCAGCCTGAGCTCTGTGAGCCTGAATCAGCTGGCATAGGCCAACTTCAGGTGTCTAATTGCAGTGTAGACATATCGAAAGAAGCTGCTGTCCACCATGCACTGCTCTCCATGGCATTAGTAGCCAGCACAGCAGAGTAAATGACACCTTTTGCCCTTTGCATCTCTGTATGAACTCATGGACTTTAAGGTCAGAAGGGACCATAATGATCATCTCGACTGACCTCCTGCACATTGTACCTCACCCACCCACTCCTGAAATAGACCACTAACCTCTGGCTGAGTTACTGAAGTCCTCAAATCATGATGTAAAGACTTCAAGTTACAGAGAATCCACCATTTACACTAGTTTAACCCTGCAAGTTACCCAGGCCCCATGTGGCAGAGGAAGGCAAAAAAAACCCAGGCTTTCTGCCAATCTGACTCAGGGAAAATTCCTTCCTGAACCCAAATACGGCAATCAGTTAGTCCTGGAGCATGTGAGCAAGACCCACCAGGCAGATACCTGGAAAGAATTCTCTGTAGTAACTGAGAGCCCTCCCCATTAGAGCTCTGTCTCCGGCAGTTGGGGATTTTTGCTACTGGCAGTCGCAGATGGGCCACGTGCCATAGTAGGCAGTCCCATCATACCATTCCCTCCATAAACTTCTCAAGCTCAGTCGTGAAGCCAGTTAGGTTTTTTGCCCCCTCTGCTCCCCTTGGAACACTGTTCCAGAACTTCACTCCTCTGAAGGTTAGAAACCTTCACCTAATTTTGAGCCTCACTTGTTGATGCTCAGTTTATACATATTTGTTCGTATGTCCACATTGGCGCTTAACTTTATAACTCCTATCCTTCCCTGGTATTTATCCTTCTGATGTATTTACAGAGAGCACTCAGATTTCCCCTCCGCCTTCATTCAGTTAGGCTAAACAAGCCAAGCTCTTTGAGTCTCCTCTCATAAGATAGGTTTTCCATTCCTCAGGGCATCCTAGTAGCCCCACTCTGCACCTGTTCCAGTTTGAATTCATCTTTCTTAAACATGGGAGACCAGAATTGCACACAGTATTCCAGATGAGGTCTCAGCAGTGCTTTGTAGAATGGTACCAACACTTCCCTCTCTCTACTGTAAATACCTTGCTTGGTGCATCCTAGGACTGCATTAGCTGTTTTAATGGCTGCATCACATTGACGGCTCATAGTCATCTTTGATCAACCAATACACCCTGGTGGTCTTTTTCCTCCTCTGTCGCTTCCAAATGATACAGTTTATAGCAAAAAATTCTTGTTAGTCCCTATGGCTACGTCTACACTACTTGCCGGATCAGTGGGTAGCGATCGATCTATCAGGGATCAGTTTATCATGTGTAGTGTAGATGCGATAAATCGATCCCCGATCGCTCTCCCGTCGACTGCTGAACTGCTGAACTCCAGCTCGGTGAGAGGTGGAAGCAAAACCAATGGGGGAGTCGTGGCAATCGACCCTGCGCCATGAGCTATTCTTGTAGCTGAAGTTGCGTCTCTTAGGTCGATTTCTCCCCTTCTCCCCCAGTGTAGATCAGACCTAAATGATGACCTTGTGTAATGCACACACCTCCTGGGTGTGGTGCTCTGTCCCCCTTAGAGATTAATGAGTCTGCTACAGCCTCAGCTAGGAGTCTTATGGCTTTTACCTCACACAGTAGAGCCTCATGCATTTAGCTCCAGAGGTCCCAGGTTCAATCCTGCCCACCGATGACCGGATCTGTGGGTGTTACAAGTGGGGGCTCATCCGGGATATCAACTGGGAAGTCTCTGAAGTTCAAGACGTGCTTCCTCAGTTAGGGGAAGTAACCAACACACCGCCTGGGTGTGGTTCTCTGTCCCCCTCTTTTGACACTGAGACCACTTAGAGACTAATGAGTCTGCTACAGCCTAAACTAAGAGCCATGTGGCTTTAAGCTCATGCATTTAGCTCCAGAGGACCCAGGTTCAATTCTGCCTGCTGATGACTGTTGGCATTCACTTGCACTTTGCATTATTAAATTTCATCCCATTTATATTACTCCAGTTACAAGGTCATCCATATCTTCTTGTGTGATATTCCAGTCCTCCTCCCTATTGGCTATACCTCCCAACCTTGTGTCATCTGCAAATTTTATGAGCACACACTCACTTTTTGGGCCAAGGTCATAAACAAAAATGTTAAATAAGATTGGTCCCAAGACCATCTCTGAGGAACTCCACTAATAACCTCCCTCCAGCCTGAAAGTTCATCTTTCAGTATGCTCCATTCTAGTTGCCCCTTATCCACCTTTCAATTCCCATATTAATCCCCATCTTGTCCAAATTAACTAATAATTTCCTATGTGGAACAGTATCAAATGCCTTACTGAAATCCAGCTAGATTTGATCTGCCTTTCCTTTGTCTAAAATATCAGTTATCATCTCAAAGACGGAGATCAGGTTGGTCTGGCACAATCTACCTTTTGTAAAAACATTTTATAGTCTATCCCAATTACTGTTTACTGCTAAGGCCTTGCCTACACTACAGAGTTTTGTTGACAAAAGTCAGCTTCCGTCAACAAAACAGTAGAGGTGTAAATACTACAGCGCTCCTAAAACCGACAAAACACTCCTGCTTTGCCAACAAAATAAAACCACCTCAATGAGAGGCATAGAGCTTTTTGTGGCAAAGTTTGATTGACAAAGTGTCAGTGGAGACACTGCACTTGGTTATGTCACTGTAAATGGTCTCCAGTTGGTGTCCCACAATGCCCATCCTAACCGCTCTGGTTAGCAGTTTGAACTCCGCTGCCCTGCACCCAGGTACACATCTGCCCCTCCCCCTTTAAAGGAATGGGAATTTTTGAAATTCCACTTCCTGTTTGCTCAGCCTGGAGAGCTCACATCACATCTTCCCAGCTGACCATGGCGGCTCCACACAGCAAACCCTCTCCCGCTCAGAGCACAACTGAGTTCTGCTGTGGGGAGAGGTGGCTGTGCAGTCCCAGCTCCATTTCAGCCATAGGAACTTTGATACCTATGGTCAGATTTCTCGTGGCATGTTGGATAAGGGCTACGAACAGGACACGCATCAGTGCTGTGCGAAGATAAAGGAGCTGAGGCAGGCATACCAGGAGGCAAAGAAGTCAAACCATCACTTTGGTGCTGTGCTGAAGAAATGCCGCTTCTATAAGGAGCTGTACGCCATCCTCAGCAGCAACTCCACTGCCAAGAGCCCTGTGGATACATTTAGGGGCTGGAGACAGCAGACTCAACCCCAAAGATGAAGTGGTGGCCAAGGTAATGGAGTTAGAGGATGAGATGGGACAGGAGACAGGGTTGTCCGATACTGTGGCAAGCCAGGACCTCTTCTTGGTCTTGCTAGTGAAGGCAGGGGGCTGGACTCAATGACCTCTCAAGGTCCCTTCCAGTTCTATGAGATAGGTATATCTCCATATATTATATTATATTATATTATATTATTATTTCTTGACCCTGGAGGGTTCGAGCCAGTCCCAGCACCCCGTCTCTGGCTCGCATGACGCAGAAGAGGGGAGCTCTAGAAAGTGATCTTTTTGAATTGATGCTGCTCAGTTACATGAGGTAGAGCTGTTCTTTGCTTTGTGATATGCAGAAGTGTGTTAAGGGATAGAAATGTACAAGACTAGCTGTGTCTGTGTGTGCTTCACATTCCCTTGTGCAGCTACACCGTACGGCAGAACAGTGTGTTAATGCACACCAAGACTTCACGGGAATCCTCCAGAGAGACCTCTAGGAAACTTTCCTGGAGGTACTTGCCAATCCTCTGCTGAAGGTTCCTTGGCAGAGCTGCTTTGTTCCTTCCCCCATTGTAGGAAACTTCTCCCCACCAATCGGCAATCACTTGTGCAGGGACCAAAGCGGCATACAGGCGAGCAGCATAGGCAGGCCCGGCCTTAGGGAAAATGGCACCCTGGGCAAACTTGCATTTTGGTGACCCTAGTCCCCGTGGGCATGGTGTCCCCCCATACCCCAGGGGCTCCCCACCCTCCCTTCCCCCCCTACCTCCTGCACCGTGCCCCCTTCATCCCTAATGCCTGCTCCCCCTCCTATGCCCCTAATCCCTACACCCCCTTCATTCCCAACCTCTGCCCCCTTCTCCTGCCCCCTAACCCCTACACTGTGCCACTTTCACCCCTAATCCCTTCACCTCCCTCCTGTGTCCCTAACCCCTGCACTGTGCATGCCCCCTTCCCCCCAATCCCTGCCCTCCTCCTGCACCCCAACACCTGCCCCCTCCTGTGCCTCTAACCCCTTCACTGTGTCCCCTTCATCCCAACCCCTGCACTCCCTTCCTGTGTCCCAATCCCTGCACCCCTTCACTCCTACCCCTGCACCTTCCTCCTGAGCCCCTAACCCCTGCACTGTGCCCCCTTTGCCCCTAACCCCTGCATCCCCCTCCTGCACCCACATGGAGACACTGACCTGGATACACAAAGCAGCTGGTATTGCTGCTCGCTCCCCCACTGGACTGCTGCTCTTCTGCCCTGCGCAGTCCTAGGGGGCTGTGAGGGGGAAGCGAGGAGCGACGTCAGGGCTCCCTGCATCCACGTCACTTTCCCTGTTTGGGCTGTGTAAGGGGAGGGCAGAAGAGCAGCAGATCCTGGTGCCTCAGCACTGCCCAGGTGGGAAAGTGACCTGGATGCAGGGAGCCCTGGTGTGTGTGTTGGGTTGGACTGTGTGAAGGAGAGAGAGAGTGTGTGCGCGCGTTTAGGGGAGTTGGTGACAGAGTGTGTGTGTGCCTGAGTGAGTGTGTATGAGCGTGCTGTCTCTTTAAGAAAGCACTCAGGGTCAGGCGCCTGAAGGTCTGTTTAGACACAAGCAGCCACCAGCAGCTTGGGACCCAGAGAGGCAGCAGCACACAAAGATTCCCCCTGTCCCGTCACCCCATCTTAGTGGAAATTGGGTACAGGGGTGGGGGGAAGGGAGACACCCCAATATTAGCCCCCCTCTCCTACCAGAGCAGAAAGGAGGCTGCTCCCACTTTGGAGTGGCCAGGGCGGATCCAGGGAGGAAGGGTGTGGGGACAGGAACAGCAGCGGATGCACACATGGAACAGGGCGGAGGAGGGGCATCCCTGCTCTGGAGGAGTCACCTGGCTTGGAGGGCTGGTCATCCGACGGTCACCTGTAGCTTGGGTCTCTCCCCCTCCCCCCCACCACTGTGGCTCGCCTGCCTGCCGCCTCCGTTAGCCCAACTGGCTCTCGGAAGGTCAGCTGGGAATCTAAACCCTGCGCATGGTGCCCCCTTGGGGGGTCCCTACAGCCCACCCCAAAGGCCAGCCCTTTGGACCTGGTCTGAAGACATATGCATGCAGGAGATGTATCCTTGCTTACCCTCAGGAGTGAGATATCGGCTTCAATAATCCCTGCCTGTGGAAAATGGTGGCAGAATTCTGTCCCTAGTCACTTGCAGTGATCCCCTTAAAAAAACATCAAGACTCTTTTCCCCATCTTGAGACCCCTCTGCCCTTGGGCTGAACTCACCATGTTTACGGCATTCACCGAGCTGTGTACTCACCAAGGGACTGTGAGAAAGAGGTGTATTTTACTATTATGATTCGATGCTGTGAGTGCACTAACAACCATGCTTCTGTTTATAGTTTCTTGTGCTGCTGCAGATGTGTCTTCAGGGGAATCCCCTACTCACTAGCGGAGCATCTCTGCCAGATAAGGAAGCGACTGATGAGGAGCTAGAAGGACATGTTTCGGGAAGTGCTCCAATTCTCTGACACCTCAAAACAAGAACAAAGGGTGTGGAGAGAGATGGTTAATAAAAATTATAAAAAGAGACGAATGAGGGCCAGGAGTGGGTGATAAAAGTGGAGGAGCAGCAAATGGAGATGTTGAAGTCCCTAATCGCACTGCAGGCATAATACATGTCTCCTCCACTCCACCCGGAGCCCATACAGAATTGCTTGCAATGCCCTCCCCAAACTCCTCCCACACATTCTTTGACTCTTCCCAGCCTGTTGCAGTACCTCATTCCCTCCACCCCTTTGGACAGCTTCCAAAATGATAGCCGGAGTTACACACAGCTATGAGAACCTTCATCAGGAGAGTGCCTTTCACTCTCCTTTTCCACCAAGCACTTTTTCTGTGTTGTTAATTAATGTTTAATAAAAAAATACTCTCTGAAAGAAAATGAATCTTTATTTATCTCCTACACATGGTTATTGCCACTGGAATTAATACACAGTGGCAACTGGCACATTTGCAGATTACAAATCATGGTCAGAAAGAATTAATTAACATTTTTATGCAAGGCAGCAAGTTAACAAAGCATGGCAGAATGCTTTATAGAACAATACATTACTGGTGCTCATTGTCAAAATGGTGCTGCAAAGCCTCCCTGATTCAAATAGACCCCCGTTGTGCCCCTCTAATAGTCTTGGTATTTGACTGCTCAAAATGAGCCACCAGGCAATCCGCTTCTGTGCTCCACCCCAGAAGAAACTTTTCATCCTTAGCCTCACAAATATTATGCAGCACACAGCAGGCTACTATGGCCTTGGAAATATTTTCCTCATTTAGGTCTAACCTGCCATAAAGGCAGCGCCAGTGTGGTTTTAATTTGCCAAACACACATTTAACACTCATTCTGCACTTGTTCAACCTATTGTTGAAGGGCTCCTTGCTGCTGTCCAGGTTTCCAGTGTAAAGCTTCATGTGCCATGGGAGTAAGGGGTACACTGGGTCTCCCAGGATCACTATGGGCATTTCAACACTCCCATAGAAACCTTTTGATCTAGAAAGAAAGTCACTGCTTGCAGCTTTCTGTATAGGCCAGTGTTCCTAAGGATGCATGCATCATGCATCTTCCCTGACCATCCTGCATTGATATCAGTGAAATGAACATGGCAATCCACAGGCACCTGCAATACCATAGATAAGTACCCCTTTCTATTGATGTACTCCATGGCAGATTGAGTATTGCACCTCATGAACATTTTTGTTGCCACAAGAAGCAGGAGTAGAACCACATCTTCCAAGACCTTGTCCATGTGTTCCAGCAGAAGGGAGAGATAAATAGGAGCTGCCATCACCAAATGTGTGAAGTTGGTGAACAGTTCCAGCAACATATATCAAGCTGGTTCCTAGAGTATCTGCTGTGATGCACAGAACTCTAGGACACCACCCCATAAGTGGTAGCACTAACATCACATACCAGCAAGGAGCAGTGTGGATGTGGGTATATACATGAATGCAGCATGTACCCATGCCAAACACAACATATGTGAACACTTCATGTAGGTATAGGGTACGTGCACTACCAGTACATGGACAACTATCCGTACATGCTCACAAGTGTAGACATAGCCTGAGAGGAGATATGATTCCTATTTGTCATATGAAGTGATGCTATAAAGAAAACTAGGATAGATTATTCTCACTAATCAGTAAAAATGGACATAGTTAATGCGGTTACACTGCAAAATGGAAAATGTAAGTTAAATATTAGGGAAACAATTACATAACAGGTATTCAGTTGAACCAATTGTTGAATGAGGCTATGGAATTAAAACAGATAAACATTGGTAAGAGTTATAAAGACCCTGATCTTGCAAACATTTACATATATCATTAACTTTAAGCATGTGTGTAGTCTACTGGCATAAAGTTAAAGATGTGTATAAGAGTTTGCAGGATCAGGGCCAACATGATAATTAAAATGCAAATAGGCATTATTACCAGATTTGCCCATTACTTTGGGGTACACTCATTTATCAGGGTTACTCTTCTGGGGGGTGGGGGTTGTAATACTATCAATGTACTGCTTGTGTCACTTGTGTTTTCATACGGAGCTCTACTTCTCCCTTCTGCAAGTTCCCTCCCAATGGAGCTATCCTGCAAGACCTAGGTTCCCCAGGGCTGGCTTCCTCCAGCCCTAGAATCAGATGAACACACACACACACACATTAACAGAACATGTCTGAGAGGACCGGGTTAATCAGCACTCCCAGGCTGACCCCTTATATGCCCCTGGACTCAGTAGGCTGGGTCAAGCAGCACTTCCAAGCTACCACCCTCCTATGCCACAGGTTCAGCATGTCCCTATCCCCACTTTCATGTTACAATTGTTCTGGTAGTAACCCATTTGATGAGCAAACCCCACATGATTTTTGGGTGCTATAGGGATCTTTAGCTTAGGTAAGAGGAGCATTACTGCAGAACAAATGGGGAAGCCAAAAACACAAAAGAGAGAGAGAGGGAGGGAAGCAACCAGTTTAACCATAAAAGTTATTTATTGCCAGGTAATAACCATGCAAGGGGAGCCAAACAAACAAAACAGTTACAATATTAAATCTAGCTTAAATTTGATAACAAAAGTCAGGTTTAGAAAACTATACCTGATCACACAAGTCAGGGTTAGAAAGCTAAACCTAGAGTAGAAAAAAAAAGAGAGCAAGAGAGAGGGAGAGAGAATTTGGTTCTCACCACTCCGTGAAACATGAACCAGTTGGGGTTCCCAGGTAGTGGTAGTAACTGAGGGTCCAGAGTGCTGGAGACAGGCAGAGCCCCAGCACAATCAGTCCCAGTGGAACCGATGCAGATTTTGGATCCAGGCATCAGAACCCTTACTTGAGCATGGGTAGGGGATTTTTTAGGGAAGTAACAATGGTTCAAGGAAGAACACTAGATTTGTTTATGGGTAAACTGATGGCTCAAGGAAGTATACCAAAGTTGTTTTGTTCAGGCTAGATAATAGGAGCTGATCATTCCTGGCTATGGGCAGTGTTCCTTCTAGGGAGCTCACAATGCAATTAGGCAGCTTCAGCATTTTGGATATCAATAAAAGATTTTTTACTAGAATTGGTCTGACAACTACTGAGCTGGGTATGTGCAGGCGTGGGTTCATTAACACCTGAAGCAGAGATCCCCCATCATGCAGTGCTTCCCTGCTTTTCTGGTCCCATAGTTCAGTGCGGGTCTTGCCTTGGAATCTCTGTTCTCCATTCTGTCTGCTAATGAAGATGCCTCCCTGTCCCATCTTCAATAGAAATGAGGCTAGGGGATTTCCTTAATCCTGTCACCCTTGTCCGGAGGGGTTTAGGTGTTTTTCTCCCACTGCATTTTCATTGCTTTTTGTAAGTCTTTCTTCTGATCGGTTTTGGTTCAAGCAGAGGTTGGGGGGGGCGAAGAGGGGTCCTTCGTGAGCCAAACAGACTGGATACTGTGCCCTGGTTCCCCAAGAACACAGAGCTGACAAGTAACAGCATGAATAGACAACTAAAATATACAAAAAATGGTTAATAAATGGGGGGAAATAGGCTATCATATGGAAACAAAAATATTTTGAAAAGACTGAAATCAAGAATTGGGGCAGAAAGCATGGGGAATATTGATAATTTTCACTGCACCTCATTCACTCTCTTTTTGCTCTGTGTATGGTCTATTTAGAGAACAGTCTTCTTACTAGCTTAAGAGGCATGTAGCTCGCTTCTTGATTGCTATGTAAAGAACAGATTAATATTTCCCCCAGTAGAGGAAAAGGATGGATAATTTGATGGTGAGTGATTCAGATTCAAGGGGAAATGAAGCTTCTTCAAAAAGCACTAGCTTCAATACTGGGCCTTCTTGAGAAAATTAATGACACTAAACAGCTCTTTCATTCTCTTTTTGTGCCACTTTCTTTCCCCAAAGTTTAAAAAAGAAAGAAGAAAAACACAGGATATGTGTACAACTCTATGACTGTGCATTATGATCCACTTGCAGAAAGTTCCACAGTTTGAGAGTGAGAAAAAGTTTATGGCATAGTTAAGGCTTCTTTCTTCTCACCGCTTTGCTTTTAAGCCACTGGCTGTATTTCTCGGGCTTCTGATCATTCTTCTTGCCATAACAGGAGATGTTGAGTAGAGACGAGATTAAACTATTTTAAGTAAAAAGTAGGTCTATGCAAAACTCAACTGTTTCATGTTGGAGGAATTCATGCAAGCTTTTTCTTCGGTTTTGATTCATGTGCCCTCTCACACCCCAAATTTTGCTTTGAATTGTATATTCAGATGAACTCTAAAATTCAAAGTGATATTAATTGAAAATGCCAGTGTGTCCTGGTGCTGCATATAGACCATGCAAAAGAGTAAGTTTCAAATGATTTCAATATTTCAATGCAAAAGTTTAATCCAATCCATAAATCACTTGGAAAGATTTACAAACATTTCAGTGCATCCAGGCTGGGGTTTGAAGGCCTGAATCTGAGGTGCTGGGCATTTGTCTCAGGATCAGACCTTAAGTTATTAATGTAATCTTAACATCAGGTGAATTTTCCATAGCTTCAGGTTTCATGGTGAAGGTTTTGCACATACCTAAATTTTAAACCAAGGTACCAGAAAGATGTACTTTTTTGGGGTAACCAAATACTCAACAGGTGACAACTGTCACTTATTGAAAAGTTCTAGAGAACATAAAAATGAATTACCTTTCCATGGAATTTTTATTAAATTTCATAGGATAGTTTAGAGATTCATATACCTGCTATTGACTGTTATAGGATGAATTTAAAAATCTATAGAAACCATCTTGTGTATTAAATTGATATGTTTTTGGAGAAATTTCTACATAATTTTCATCTCTAAAGGAATTTTCCAGAAGGGGAGGAATGTAATAAATGGTTGTTGGCCATGCCTCTTCTAAGTCATCCTGCCTAAGGAGAAGAGGAGGAAAAGAAGATCTCCCTGCAAAAATCCACCAGACCACAATATTATCCGCCTTTAAATGTTTCCTTAAATATTGTGATGCTTTCAAAACGCTTGACAGCAGGTACACAACTGGTGTGCTGTTCCTGTTGTTTAGTACACTAGTCATAACTGCCTCATTCTTACCTTGTACTCTCACCCACTAAGTTAGATCCACCTGTTATCTTCTGCCGTAGTTCTGTGAGCTTTTTGTTATATATTTGTTCAGTGCCTAGCAAAAAAGAGTCTTTCAGTGATACCACAATACAACTTCAGTTCATGAAACATAACAATGTGTACCGATTTCAGACTGGTAGCCGTGTTAGTCTGTATCAGCAAAAACAAAGAGGAGTCCTTGTGGCACCTTAGAGACTTAGAAATTTATTTGGGCATAAGCTTTCGTGGGCTAGAACCCACTTCATCAGAAAATACAGGAGCAGGTATAAATACATGAAAGGATGGGGGTTGCCTTACCAAGTATGAGGTCAATCTAACTAAACCTAATTTCCCCAATACTAATTTCTCCCTACTGTTACTCACACCTTCTTGTCAACTGTCTGTAATGGGCCACTCTCATTACCTCTTCAAAAGTTATTTTTCCTCCCTTGGTATCCTGCTGTTAATTATCTCGTTAGAGTGACCTCACACTTGGTAAGGCAACCCCCATCCTTTCATGTATTTATACCTGCTCCTGTATTTTCCACTCCATGCATCTGATGAAGTAGGTTCTAGCCCACGGAAGCTTATGCCTAAATAAATTTGTTAGTCTCTAAGGTGCCACAAGAACTCCTCATTGTTTGTTTAGCTATGTACTGAGTACATTTTGGTATATGGCTTGCCATGTCACCCACACATGCTGTGCCATTCAATGCCATGAAAAGCATTTAAATCTTAACATGACAACCAGTCTCCACAATTCTTATTTTCCTTTGGCATACAGAAGGGACTGATGCATTAGAATCAGTCTGTTCATCCTCATGAGGCTGCATTTACTTTTTACTTGTGCCTTTTTAAATGCAACCTCCCTCCTCACCCTTCAACTCAGAGCATTTTTTTTTATTGCCTAAAATTACCCTGTCTGGTTTCTCTCAAAATACCTTTTAATTGAATTCCTTCTAGACAGCACTGATGTTCCTTGTCTTTGGCCTTGAGTGAAGTGTTTATTTTTTCATGCAAGGCTTTATCTAAGCCTTAAGAAATGCTTTTTCCATGTTTCCACCTGTGCTGCAGTTCTTATACAGCTCTTTCTTATGTGCTACACTGTGTTTTCAGACCTATTGGGCTTCACTTATTTTAAATGCATGATGCAATGACAACTGTACTGAAATACTGACAAGGGCTTTCACTTATTTAGATGCAGCACTCTCCTTCCATCTCTCTGCACAAGTTCACTTGCAGATTGATGCCAAAGGACCAGAGTGCCACTCTAATTCACCCCTGGTTCTATTTCTAACCATAGACTCTGGGCCTCTCTAAGTCACACTAAATTGCCACTGTAGTGCACTGATTCAGTTTAGGGTATGCTTAATAATAGAAGCAGTTATTAACAGCAATTTTCAGTGTGACACACATTTCAGGTCAATGCCCTAACGAATGAATAAGAGCAAGGGATCTGAAGCAAATATTGTTTCAAAGACTGTGCTAAAACATATCCTGCTTGCATTACAACCTTATAGCAGATAACTGCATTTAAGGGGACTGTCCAACTTCGCACAAGTCTGACAGCACTCTGAACCAAGAATTCCCCCCAGCAAACTGCCAGAGTATGCTGATTTTGACAGAATACCAGGCAGCTTTACCTCCTTCCAATACTTTTAATCAATAATCTGTCGGAGGTTGTCAAGACTCCTTCCCCACTCTGAACTTTAGGGTACAGATGTGGGGGCCTGCATGAAAACTTCTAAGCTTAACTACCTGCTTAGATCTGGTCCGCTGCCACCACTCCCAATGGGCTAATTCCCTTTCCTGGGTAGCCTTGAGAGACTCTTCCACCAACTCCCTGGTGAACACGGATCCAAAACCCCTTGGATCTTAAAACAAGGAGGAATTAATCATTCCCCCCGCCCTTTCCCTTTCCCCCCACCAATTCCTGGTGAGTCCAGATCAATCCCCTTGGATTTTAGAACAAGGAAAAATCAATCAGGTTCTTAAAAAGAAGGCTTTTAATTAAAGCAAAAGGGTAAAAATCATCTCTGTAAAATCAGGATGGAAAATAATTTTACAGGGTAATCAAACTTAAAGAGCTCAGAGGAATCCCCTCTAGCCTTAGGTTCAAAGTTACAGCAAACAGAGGTAAACACTCTAGTAAAAGGTACATTTACAAGTTGAGAAAACAAAGATAAAACTAACATGCCTTGCCTGGCTGTACTTACAAGTTTGAAATATGAGAGACTCATTCAGAAAGATTTGGAGAGCATGGATTGATGTCTGGTCCCTCTTAGTCCCAAGAGCGAACTCCCCCCAAAACAAAGATCCTTCAAACAAAAGCCTTCCCCCCACCAAGATTTGAAAGTATCTTTTCCCTATTGGTCCTTTGGGTCAGGTGTCAGCCAGGTTACCTGAGCTTCTTAACCCTTTACAGGTAAAAGGATTTTGGAGTCTCTGGCCAGGAGGGATTTTATAGTATTGTACACAGGAGGGCTGTTACCCTTCCCTTTATAGTTATGACAGAGGTGCACAGAGAAAGCATTATTTCTACAGTATTGGGCCTAATAGCTCAAGCCATTAAGTCATCCTGGTGGCAAGGTGTACAGTCATGACTGAGAGAGAGTGAATTACAGACAATGCTTAGAACTCTCAGTCCTCGGGCCAGTGCAAGTTATTGATCACCTTATGGAGCAGATGCAAGACACTCCAAAAATAAGTAATCCTATCTTAGCACTATTTCTGTAGCATGAAAAGCATTGTCTTTATAGAAAACCTGAGGTATTTTCT
This sequence comes from Trachemys scripta elegans, assembly GCF_013100865.1. Lineage (NCBI taxonomy): Eukaryota > Metazoa > Chordata > Testudines > Emydidae > Trachemys > Trachemys scripta. The sequence goes on along the minus strand of NC_048299.1, from coordinate 233,518,604 downwards.
TTGTTGCTTTCTTTGCCTTATGCCCTTGCCCAGTAAAGAGGTTTTGGAACTTCAGCCAATGCATATAACTCTATGGCCTTCCAGAAGATCTAGTCATGCTCCTATGCATTCCTCGATTACTACCTACATAATTCATCTTGGCTTGTAAAGAGTTGTACTACTACTGCACACCTCTTGCTGTCAATCCACCTGGTGACCAGACTCTGGCATATAACCCACAAGGAAAATGCATAAGGTAAAGTTAAAGTTATTGGCTCACATCAAAGGTTTAAAGAACATCAGAGCTAATTAAAAATATAGTATTGTAGAAAATTCAAAGTTAAGCTTAACATTTATAAGGAACCCAGTCCTTTGAAAGTATGCAAATTCAGAATTAAAATAGCCAAGACAGTCAAACTACTTTAACTCTGCCTCAGTAGGAATACCATCTTCTCCTTCTTTGCATGTGGGAAATGGTCATTGCAAAACTTTGTTTTCATAATTTGTTTCACATGTACATATCTGATAGTAAATATGAATTTTGGCAACATTAGAACTAGGCAGAAAACAGTTTTCCCATCCATGAAAATTTTCAAGAGTTTAAAAATTTTCCTGTTCCACATTGTGACAAAACCATAACCTTCTGACATTTTTGCAGAAAAATTGATCTTGGTTTGGTCACATCCTGGACCCAAGAAACCTTCCTGATGACAGCCTTATCAAAACCAATCCTTTCCCATGAAAAGTTTGGATTTTGACAAACGGCATTTTCTGACCAAAAAAAAAAAAAAAAAAAAAGATTTGGATGGAGACACACTCTGTGTCTAATTAGACTAGGATAACTGGCTCCTACATGGAAAAAACAGAATCCAGTCCTGTTTGGTGCCAAGCAACCCTTGCGATTCACTGAGTGCCTTCAGCACCTCACTGTAATGAGCAATGGGGAATGATTGCCTTCAGTATGCTACTTATCTACTCAGGAATTCGTAACATTCCTGTGTGTATACTGTGCATGACAATAAAGCTGGCTGTACAGCCATGCAACCACTGTAGAATTAAGAATCAGGCATTTTAGTTTTTGTGGTCACTGATAAAATGAAACTGTTTGATATGGATGCATGTGGTAGTAAGAACTGAAGGAGGCTACTGGATGTGGTCATAAAATGAATAGCCCTGAGGCTGCTCTGACTTACAGTGGAGGCTAAAGATGCCCCCAACAGCTGTGGGGGAAAGGGAGTAAAGAAGTGGTGCAAAGCTACAGTTGTCCTCTACCCCAGTGATTTGCAAGTACAGTCTGGCCAGACTCAAGGATCAGGACCATTTTCCTGCTAGACTTACGCAGTCCATCACTCTTATATGTATTAGCTGCACTTATTTGAAAATGCATTTTAGGAAATAACTCTAAAGAAAAAATCCCTACACCTGATGTGTCAAGAATAATTAAAAATAAAGATGACAGCATATTAATCACCCATAATTCTGCCCCCTTTCTGTGTTCTGATTGTCTGCACTAGGTCCAAGGAAAAATCCCTTCTGCTTCATGCCTCTGGATCCTGCATCTAACTGAAGATAACCATGGTTACAGTGCCAAGTGCTAAGCATGAAATTGCAGGCTTTAAACACAGCAAAACTGATACGCTGGCTCCCTAGGATACACAGCCACATCTGCACCAAATCTCTTATTTGTTTATGAAGAACAGATTGTTTATAAAATAAGGTGACTGACATTGTTAATTACAGATGGATACCTGTAGATAAAATGAGATTATTACTTGCATAAACTGGTTGCTTACTGGAATGTTATACAGTGCTATAGCTAATAAAAAGGCTTTAATAACTTTAAACCCAAGAAGTAATTTGAATTTATTAGGTGGGAGAGATCTGAAATAGTTTGTTGCTAGACAGCTCTTTCTAGTCTCTCTCTCTCTATATATATCTATTTTATGATTAAACATACACACACACACACAGAAAGAGCACATACACACAAGGTTACAGCTTGAATCAAAGGATTATCAGAATTTTTCTTTTGACCTACAAGAAAGCAACTGTCAGTCCTTCATTATAATTAAATGTTATTTGCTATCCTGTCATTTGCAAATTAACTCTTTGAATGTGTCAATTCTAAACAATGTATCGGTAGATAAAGAATAGCATTTGGTTTTTTTCCTAGTTGTTTCCTGCAGCATTTTACTAATGAGATACATAGCAAAATTATATAATTCATGCATTATTTAACAACATGCCCTCTGGAATTTCTATAGCTTGAGTTTAGATGACTCACAAGCTTGAAATCAGGGCAGCTCTAGGCAGTTCAGGTTTCATAACATAAAGCAACAGTGTACATATTTTTTCTTAGTCCATTATTTTCAATAACTACATGGGTTCTTTAGCTTTAGCTATCTGGGGAATGAGAGTCTGCCCTTGGTAATGATAGTGCTAGACAAACTAATCTAAATGTGATTGATTTTTTTAACATTAAACTATATAATTTAGATGTATTCCTGAAAGTTAGACACGAAAAGCATCACATTGCCTAAAAACACCATGTTTTGCTAATTAACCAACACAGAGAACCATGATGCTGTGAGTGAATGTGATCATGAGCTCATTCACAAACATCAGAAATGCACACATGTCTATGTAATGTTATGTACAAACAGCAAATCCACAAACAGCAGTGAATGTTTCTATCACAAGCAAGGTTTACATTTTCCACCTCTCTGTTCTTTCCCTGGTAGGTTTGCTCTCAGTGCAAGCATGAATGCTTTATCTAATAAACTAACTATGAAGGGCACATCTGAAGTAAATGGTAAAATTAGACTCTCCCAGCTGGCGTTTTAAGTTTGGGATCTATCAAAGCTGATGCTAAAGCACAATGCATAATTCAGAGCTAGATCTCTCTGCATCATAATCACATCCTGAATGATTCATAACGAAGCAGTATGGTGGCTAGATTAAGATTAGTGACATATTGAAGGAAGCCAAACAAAAACAAAAAAACACACCAGTAAAGGCTGTCTTTGGTCTGTTCAGTACACATACATTTTAAGGCCATTTTTTTCTTGTTTCACCATTAAAACACCTGGAAGGAGATTTCTGACCCACAACACTGTGTCAATTTTTTTGGAAATGCCTCTTTGCCACATCATTCTGTCTGGGAGACAGGGTCGGCAGCAGAGAAAGGCAAGGCTACCAGTAACTGCCAAGGACTAGAATCCACATAAAGAACTGGACCAGGTTCTGGCATCTGTACTCACTCAGGTCCCTCAGCAGTTGGGCAGCACAACAGTTTGCAGTAGTGTGTGTGCTGGCCCTCCATCAGCTGACTGATCATACCTCTCCAGGGACTGTTAAACACTGAAGGCAGCAATAATTTATGATAAACAGTGTCACTTACATCTCCACAATTTACCAGTCCTCCAACTCTTATGAGACTGAGTGAAGAGAGGGCCTTTCACCTTCACCCAATATGAGATGACATTATATAGACATATGTCTGAACATAAGAATGGCCGTACTGGGTCAGACCAAAGGTCCATCTAGCCCAGTATCCTGTCTGCCAACAGTGGCCAATGCCAGGTGCCCCAGAGGGAGTGAACCTAACAGGTAATGATCAAGTAATCTCTCTCCTGCCATCCATCTCCACCCTCTGACAGAGTCTAGGGACACCATTCCTTACCCATTTCTGATATTTGCGAGTGAGTGAATAATCACAGTCAGCAACATTATTTTCTGCATCAGATAATCAGCAAAGCACTGTGTTTTTAGGCAATTTGACTTGGGTCTGTTGGCCCAGCAGGGAAAGTCAATTATATAGGTGAAGAACAGAGAATAACCACTAAACATTTAAATCTAGGGATTGTGAACTTGACTATCCCAATTAATCTCAATTGCCACAATGATGCATGGAAAAGAGGTGGTCTCTTAGACAACTAAGACCAAAACCAAACAAGCTTTTTATCCGTAAAGTCAACTCAGAAGTATGGAAGAAACCAGTGCAAATCCTGGAGAGCTACTGTGATATGCTCCTTTTGATCAGCACTACCTATCAAGTAGACAGCTGCATTCTTCCCTACCTGTAACTCTGGAGTGATCTTCAAAAGGTAGAGTACACTCTGGCAAGCCAATCCAGAGGTCACAAAAGCATGAATCAAAAAATGTCACAGGAATATTTTTCCTTTGGAGTAAAAGATCTCAGTAATTGTAACATTTTTAACATTTATTCTTAATGTTCATTTGATTTAATCCATTTTAGTGTATTTTAATGTTTAGTGTAAGGTTGAAATGTTAATATAACTGACTAGGTAGTTTAAAATATAGCTTGTTTTTCTTTATCAGTTTCTTAAGAAAATCATCCTTTCAACATTTCATTATTTTGTCCCACCAACAAATACTTTGCTTTTATAATAATAAAAACATTACGGTCATGCTCTGCCTTTTGTTTATATAGTATAGCACATACTATTGATCTGCTTCTGCTTAAGTTAGTTATTTTTCTGATATGGCCTTATGCAGTTATGTGTTTCTACGGTGCCAGCACAACAGGACTTTCATCTTTGACTGGGGCCACTGTCACTACTGTTATACAACTAATAAAAATTGATTTTATGTATATGAAACAGAGCCCATGCGGTGATTGTAAATAAAAAAAATCAATATGCCAAATAAAGAACCAACAGGATGGAGTATAGCCACAAAAAATATGTAAAGAGTCATACTTTGTGAGACATGGAAGCTGTAAACGTGGGATAAGAGATAGCTATAGACTCTAGAGCCAGAAGATCCCTAGAGTGCTGAAAAATAAGCAAGGCTCAGAAACAATTAGAATGAAATATGCAAGTGAAATGAGGGGGGAGGGATACCCCAGTGGTTTGAGCATTGGCCTGCTAAACCCAGGGTTGTAAGTTCAATCCTCAAGAGGGCCATTTAGGGAACTGGGGTAAAAATCTGTCTGAGGAGTGGTCCTGCTTTGAGCAGGGGGGTTGGACTAGATGACCTCCTGAGGTCCCTTCCAACCCTGATATTCTATGAAATTGCCATGTTATTACAAAGCTTATTGATACACAGACCTTTAATATGCTCTCAGAATGTTAAAGACAAATAAAATAACTGGCTTTCCAACAGTATATTAAAAGTATCTGTTCTGTTCTCACATCTGGTTCTCCTGTTAGAGGCAATGGGAATCTCACACAAGAATCTGAGTGGATAAATTGATCAAATTTTTTAAATTAAAATGAGTGTAACTTTTCACTGAACACTGATAACTGGATAAATTCTACATTATCCTACATCCTTTTGTTGCCATAAAACAGAATAAAGCAGCCTCCCCAGCTAGTTCTCACAGCATAGGGTACATCCTGAAGCTAAAGTTGGCCTGGCTGCTCTGCACTCCCTGCCAAGAGCTACTGCACAGGGGCATGTCAGGGGCAGGAAGGGTCTGTTGCAGACAGAGCACACATTAGGACAGCACTCAGGGAGGAATGTGCTTGCACCTCTCTACCCTTGACCTCTTCCTTTCTGACCAGTTCTATGTCTTCCATTACCTCTCTGACATTTACCTCTCAACATCCAAAGCTATCTTAAAGGGATCATCCAGTGGGTGGGTAAAATTCTACTCTCACTAACCCAGATGTAATTATCCCTCATATGCAGGGGGGAAAAAACAAGGAATGTGGTTTAATTAGGCCACAACTCAACTCATCTGGGAACTAACCAACAGTAACTCATACAGCACAGATCACCATTCCCTCTTTAATTGTTTTCACCTGATGGAGTACCCCAACTCCTCCGCAGCTGGTTCCAAACCATTGTTGGGACCCTGCCACCCTCTCCTCATATGAGAATTAAGGAGGTGGAAGGGGAAGAAGGGTTGTCTCTTTATTGTACCAGACAATAAGAGTCTCAACCTCATTCCCCTATTTCTTTAGGGGATGCCTTCCCCTAAATCCACTTCCAACTCTGGGTTATCGGGCAACCATATCCTCTTTGCAACAAGTATCTGCACTAGACATCTGCCACAAGGAGACGCCAGCAAAAAGCGTGGCTGCCCCCATGCTACACCCCTACCTCTATCCAGCTGAGTTCCCAGATAGAGAGGGACCTGTTAAATAACATAGGCCAAAAATATGTACTCTCCCCAGTCACAGAGCTGTACCCCATCATCCCTGAATTTTTGGTGGGTAATTACATCTAATGAATGGGCCCAATTCTGCTCTCAATAATACAGATGAAATTGTCATTCTTTGGAAAATGCATGTGTGTAAATCAGACCATATTTTACCTTTGTGGTGCATTAATGTACCAATCTCGATGGTATCTAGGTATGGTAAAAACGGAGCGTCTCATCTTTCACCAGAACCTTGTGCTCTTCCCTTTCTCCCTCACCATTCATTATCTTCCATTTCTACCTCAGTGTCGTCTTCAGCTCCTCTCAGGACTTAACTGCTCCCTCACAGCCAGATCCATTGAACCCTATTGCTTCTTCCTTTATCAAAGTTCTGAAATCCACCTTTTCATCCCTGTATCAGTGGGTAAATTTCTGGTATGTGACTTGATTAATGCTTACTTTGACTATCCTAACCTCTCTCTTTCCAGCCTCTCTGCCCCTCATTGCTCCAACTTTATGCAAAACACTGCAGCTAAAGCTATCTTACTCTCCTACCATTCCAAATGTGTCACCTCCTCAGATCCTCTTACTGCCTTCTCCTCTCAAGTGTGAATTCCCCATTCTCACCTTTTAGGCTCTGCACAATGGAGCTACACTAGTATAAAACTAGCATAAAGCTATGTCTACACTATAGCCTATGTCAGCAAAATTTATGTAGCTCAGGGGTGTGAATATTCCACTCCCCAGCAACATAAATTACACCGACATAAGCACTTCAGTGCTATGCTGCCACTCACAAAGGTGTTTTTCTAATGCCAACAGCATAGTGTCTTCACCAGATGCTCTGCAGCGGCGCAGCTGTATCGATACAGCTGTGCTGCTGCAGTACTGTATTTATAGACATGCCCTAAATGAAATACCATAATCAGTCCTCTCACTATGGTAGAGAGAGCACCATAGCATAGGTAGCTCTAGCAATGTTGTGCTTAACAAAAAAAAGAGCATGGTGTGAAGATGTGTGTACTTTAAATGTGAAGAAGAAAACTAGGCAGAAGAGAGCTATGGAAGTTTCTAGGCAGAAGCTCTGCAGTGAATGAAAGAAAAAAGAGACAGACAAACTGCTTGTCTCCACTACCAGGGTAAGTCGACCTAAGTTACGCTACTCCAGCTACTTCAGTAACGTAGTTGGAGTTGACGTAGCTTAGGTCAACTTACCCCGGTGTCTTCACTGAGCCGCGTCAACAAGAGATGCTCTCCAGCTGACTTACCTTAATCTTCTCTGGGAGCTGAAGTACCGGGATCGACTGGAGAGTGCTCTGCTGTTGATTTAGCGGGTCTTCACAGATCCACTAAATTGACACCCGCTGTATTGATTGCAGCAATGTTGATCTCCCTGATTGTGAATACAAGCCCAAAGCCTTGGCAACAATACAGTTTTCCTTAGTCTAACAGAGTTCATTGATCAGTAACAGGAAAAAAGTGATCCTTTCTGTGATATTTTACCATTGTCATATGCATCTGGAGCAATCTGTCTCTTCTTTTGTGCCAGGTGACATTCCTAACTTCTAAATATCTCCTTAAAACTCATCACAAATTCTATTATCTTCTAGTTTGATTCCTGCCACGCCCATCACCTGGTAACTGAGTATCTCTCCTCTTCAGCTCTGCCTGCTTCTACTCTCATGATCATTGATAGTCTTTGTATCTGTCTAATTTAGAGTGTAGGTTCCTGCAAGAAGCTATGTCCTTCTACTTGTTTGTAAAGCACTACAGCCACCTCTAATGTTACATATATATTACCAATAATAATTAAATACTGAGCTCTTTAATACTATAAGTGTTCAGGTCATAATATGACTACGTCCATTCCACAATGCCTAATCCTGACTATATAAGAAATGAATAAATACAAACATTACCTGAAGGCATTTCCAGCTGAAAAGATGATTAAAAACATGGACTAAAATCTTCTGGCTTTAGGTTTGGAGCTATGCTTCTTAAAGTATATCTCTGTTCTAGCAAATCTCTTGTCTTTCTTTGCTCACATATGAACATATTCATGAAACACCACCTGCCTGGTAAAGGGGTCCTTCCTTTATCAGATGCAGAAACTGGATTTTTTTCAGCTGTCAAGAATTATGCCCCGTTTGTGAAGTATTTTGTTGAAAGTGACTCCTCAGTACTCCTTGGATTTCTAAGAGACATTGATTTTGCTTTCCATTTCTGATTTATGTGAACAAGATTTTGATTACTTTTGAGTTATCCTTGTTACTTTAGGGCTATATGCTATATCTTGCCGTGGACTTTTAAACATATTTCACCATTGATTTTAATGGACAGTTTTGCTTTTAAACGATGGTATAATATAGCCAAACTCTCTGTATAGATTTTGTGATAAAACCATTGGGCCAATGTATTGCTTTGCTGCTGTCAGCCCAGTCCTGTATACTGGAGAGACACCCAGATGGAAAAAAAACAACTTTGTTGGGTCACTAATGCTGAACCACACTGAGGCCAGGGAAGCAACCCTCTGCCCTATATTTGAGTCAGGACCTTTTAAAATGGCTGGTTACTGTAGAATATGAGGAGAGCAGTGGGTGTGTCATGTTGCTCCCTTGCAATATTCAGTTTGGGCCACATGATCCTGTGCTGTGCACAGTCTCAGGCTTTGCCCTGTTTGTGGAAAACATGTAAACTTTCCCTCTTCTACATTCCCTGAACAGCATTTGCCTTGCTCACAGAAGAGTTGAGTCCCACTTTCATACTTTACTGCCTGATCCATTAGAAAAACACAGCTTTCATCACGTTTAGGCTTTCTGCAGATATGGAAGGTGGTTCAAGACCTCAGTCTGGCCAGATTGAGAAGTACTTTGTTGTGGCATTAACATTGTGCACATTTGGGAAACAAAGGAAAACTACAATAATAAGGAAAATTACTTATTACATCAAAGGCCAATTGGAAAATCCAGTTGACCAAATTTCCATTCGACTTAAGTATATGGCCTAGAAGGGAAGACAAAAGAAGAGATCACTTGGAGACCATAAGGAATGCATGTCCATGAGCTTGTCTACATCCCCCCCACCCTCAGATCCATAATATGTATGTGTATCTGTACACATTGCTGTGAATTCAGTTATGGGATTGAAAGACTTTTTGCCACTTTAAAACTGTGAACTTACATTTTTTTAAATGGACTCTAGTGAATTACATATATAGCATGGATTACAAATGCAAAACGATTTATTTCCACACTGCAGTTTAAATAGGGAAGGGTTTTCTTACAAAGCTTTCCAGATCAGGATTCTTTGTTTTATAGAGCAGGTGACCATTAAATATTTAGAATTGGAAGGTTCTTTTCCTGTGCTGATCTCATACACTGATCTGCCTTTGTATCTTAATTTTGACCAACAGTGCAACTTCCTTTAGTCATGGGCAATTGTCTTCAAAGACTTCTGATGAAATTAACAAACACAACCATCTAGTAACCTAGGACAGTTTCTCTTCCTCTCCTCCCCTCACACTGTCCCACCCTTCTTTCTTCTTCTTCTGTTGTTGGAAGATTTTCCTTAATATTCAATAAACAGTTGTAACTTTAGCACCCTGGTGGCCAAGATGGAGTCTGCTCTGCAGGCAGCTCCAGCCAAGAAAAGGTGCGTACAGGAATGCAACAGGGAAAGTCCTTTCTACCCCAAGGGCACCTGTTTCAAACCCCCCAGAATCAACACACACTCACCGGTATAGTACAAGGAATATAGGAAAGGGAAGTATTTACTTACAAAGGAATGAATGAAGAAAAAACCACAGGGACAATATATGGGGAGCAGTAAAACAGGGTTACATCCAACATGAGGCCCCACAGGCCCAGTGGTACCACAGTCTGAAAGGGCAGACCCCAGGCAATGTGTCTACCCTCAGAGTTCAGGAATCCTGGCAGAGATCCAGACCAGCAGTGAGTCTTAGGTATTCTTGGTCTTCTTTGGCACCAGTGAACTTCCCCCAACAAACACCTCCGGTGCTGTCTTCTGCCGCTCTCTGCAAACCCACACAGAGTGACAATAGGGTTGCCAACTTTCTAATCGCACAAAACCAAACACCCTAGCCCCACCCCTACCCCATCCCTTCCCTGAGGCCATGCCCCCTACCCAGTCCCTTCCCTGAGGCCCTGACCCCCACTCTGGTGGGGCCAGAAATGAGGGGTTATGGGTGTGGGAGGGGACTCCGGGCTGGGGCAGAGCATTGAGGTGCGGGAGGGGGTGAAGGTTCCGTCTGAGGGTATGGGTTCTGGGGTGGGGCCAGGGATGAGGGGTTTGGGGTGCCGGAGGAGGTTCCAGACTGTGGGGTGTGGCTGAGGGATTTGCATTGTGGGAAGGGGTTCTGGGTTGGGGCCGGGGGCTAGGGTGCAGGGGGGGTGAGGGCACTGACTGTGGGTGCAGGCTCTAGGGTAGGGCATGGGATGAGGGGTTTGGGGTGTAGGAGGGGGCTCTGGGTTGCGGGGCTCAGGGCTGGGGCAAGGGGGGTTCAGGTTTGGGGTGGGGGCTTACCTCGGTGGCTCCTGGTCAGCGGTGGGGGCTTACCTCGGTGGTTCCTGGTCAGCGGTGGGGCTAAGGCAGGCTTCCTACCTGTCCTGACTACGCACTGCGCCCCAGAAGTGGCCAGCAGATCTGGCTTCTCCTAGGCTTCTCCTAGCCAGGCCGTGGCTCTGCACGCTACTCTCATCCACAGGCACCACCCCCGCAGCTCCCACTGGTTGTGGTTCCCAGCCAATAGGAGTGCAGAGCTGGTGCTCAGGGCGGGGGCAGTGCATGGAGCCCCATGGCCCCCCTGCCTAGGAGCCGGACTTACAGGCCACTTCTGGTACACAGTGCGGTGCCAGGACTGGTAGGGTCTAGCCTGTCTGAACTCCTCAGCACCACCGACCGGCAGTGCTGACCAGAGCCGCCAGCGTCCCTTTTCGACCGGGTGTTCTGGTCAAAAAACGGATACCTGGCCAACCTAAGTGACAACCTCCCCATTTAGCTAACTACAGCCTCCTTCCTTATTCCCAGTGCAAAGTCACAAGCCCCAGTACTCATGGCTCCATGCAGTTTTAGGTAACAGTGATACTGGGTTTGTCCTTCTCCGGTGATTCCTCCTGGCTCATGTCCTGGGGTGTCCACATTCAGCTGCTCTGTCCCTCCCAGACTTCGGGCTGGTTCTCAGTTGTTTCACTATGTCAGGTCCTATCACTGTAGGCCCTCTTTCTGGAGCTAGAGACACACACCCTGTGGCTCTCCCTCTCTCCAAGCCCCTGAAACAACCAGCACTTCCTCTTTCTGGAATAATCATCACTTCCTCTGCCGCAGACAAGGTTTTAAAGGGGCCATACTCTCTAAACCCCGAGGGGTTTATACAGTATATAAATGCATGAATACAAACTACAAGTAAAATGCATGTTAACAAAACTGTTAGGTATTTAATCCAAATTATTATATAGAGTACAAAACTGAGTCCTTGTACCCCTCCACACATATAAGGAAGTTAAGAATGTATTTGGATCTAACTTAATTAACCATCTAGACCAGACTCCAACATCATTGCAACCATAAGACAATTCTTTAATGTCCGTTCTGCAAGACATGTTGATACGAGAAATTTTGAGCTGCTCTATTCTATTTCCTAAGCACAGCATTGAAAACATTGCTTTGCCACCATTGACTGAAAATAGGGGAAGAGCAAAAATAAATTGAACTAAATTGGTAAGAAAGGTGGCAACAGTAGATCCTTGCATCCGAAGAAGTGAGGTTTTTACTCACGAAAGCTTATGCCCAAATAAATCTGTTAGTCTTTAAGGTGCCACCAGACTCCTTGTTGTTTTTGTAGATACAGACTAACACGGCTACCCCCTGATACTTAACAGTAGATCTTAACATAAGACACATAAATTAACAATTGGATACATATTAAAAGGAATGAGGTAATTGTTTACAGTTTAATAGTTTGGTAATTTGGCATGTGTAAAATGTTGGCACTAAGCCAAGAAGAGAGAGCTAACAGTTTCAGTTTAGCCTATAGCTAGCATGTTGGCAAGGATACAAGTATGGCCTGAGGTCAAGTAAAGGTCACTCCAACACTGCAGAGTGGGGTCAGTCAGGCATAATTACTCCAGTACTAAGTGAGGGGCTCCAGACCATAATGTAATGAGACCATAATACTAAGACTTGTTATATAGCAGCTTGGATAGCTGGATTTAGCGGTTGTGACTGGACAATTAGTATGGACCAAGCAGAGAGGGTTTAAAGGTGATTGGAAGTTAGAGTATGCTAATGTCAGGATTGGGAAACAAGCCAATCTGAACGGGTCTAGTGGCTGGTAAAACTGAATAAAATGCAGGCAGTCAGCAGGTAAAAGTCAGTCAAGATAGGGAGCCAGGAGAAGATCAGATCAGCTCAGAAGAAAGAAACTTAAAAGAGCGAAGAAAAGCAAAGAAGACCTGAAAGAAGAAGCAGTGGCTGCAGCAGCTGAGGTATCAGTGACAGAACAGAAGGAGCCTTAGAGCAGCAGTAGAGAAGAGTATGAAGAGTAAGCATCCTAGCTCTAAGATAAACTATAGCTAGAATAGGGATTAATGAGTATGTGTCTGTATGTCTGAGTTAATAAAGATGTGTGTCTGTGTTATGAATGTTACAGAGTTCTATATGTATAAAGTTTAAAATTGCTATCAGTGACTTCAGGCAACTAGTCACCGCATGCATAACGCAGCCGCTTAATATTGCTCTAAATATATGTTTATGGTTTGGGTACATTTAACCTGTACCCAAGGATTGTATTTATGGACAAGGACTAATGTTAGTTTTAATTTAGGTTTAGATTAATTGTTACTAGGGTTGTCAAGCGATTTTAAAAAGTAATCGCAATTAATAGCATGATTAAAAAATTTAATTGCGTGATTAATTGCGCTGTTAAACAACAATAGAATACCAATTATTTTAAATATTTTTGGATGTTTACTACATTTTCAAATATATTAATTTCAATTACAACACAGAATACAAAGTGTACAGTGCTCACTTTATATTTATTTTTTATTACAAATATTTGCATGGTAAAAAGCAAAAAAAATGTATTTTTCAACTCACCTCATACAAGTACTGTATGCAATCTCTTTATCGTGAAAGTTGAACTTACAAATGTAGAATTATGTACAAAAAAACTGCATTCAAAAATAAAACAATGTACATCTTTAGAGCCTACAATTCCACTCAGTCCTACTTCTTGGTCAGCCAATCACTCAGACAAACAAGGTTGGTTACAATTTGCAAGAGATAATGCTGCCTGCTTCTTGTTTACGTCACCTGAAAGTGAGAACAGGCATTCGCATGGCACTATTGTACCTAGCGTTGCAAGATATTTACGTGCCAGATGTGCTAAAGATTCATATGTCCCTTCATGCTTCAACCACCATTCCAGAGGACCTGTTTCCATGCTGATGATGGGTTCTGCTTGATAATAATCCAAAGCAGTGCAGACTGATGCATGTTCATTTTCATCATCTGAGTCAGATGCCACCAGCAGAAGGTTCATTTTCTTTTTTGGTGGTTTGGGTCTGTAGTATCCGCATCAATGTGTTGCTCTTTTAAGACTTCTAAACGTATGCTCCACGCCTCGTCCCTCTCAGAATTTGGACGGCACTTCAGATTCTTAAACTTTGGGTTGAGTGCTGTAGCTATTTTTAGAAATCTCACATCGGTACCTTCATTGTGTTTTGTCAAATCTGCTGTGAAAGTGTTCTTAAAACGGACATGTGCTGGGTCATCATCCGAGACTGCTATAACATGAAATATATACAGATTGTGTGTAAAACAGAGTGGGAGACATCCAATTCTCCCCCCCAAGGAGTACAGTCACAAATTTAATTGACGCATTATTTTTTTTAACGAGCATCATCAACATGGAAGCATATCCTCTAGAATGCTGGCTGAAGCATGGAAGGGGCATATGAATGTTTAGCATATCTGTCATGTAAATACCTTGCAATGCTGGCTACAAAAGTGCCATGCGAACACCTGTTCTCACTTTCAGGTGACATAAATAAGAAGCAGGCAGCAGTATCTCCCATCAATGTAAACAAACTTGTTTGTCTTAGCAGTTGGCAGAATAAGAAGTAGGACTCAGTGGACTTGTAGGCTCTAAAGTTTTACACTGTTTTGTTTTTGAGTGCAGTTATGTAACCAAAAAAAATCTGCGTTTGCAAGTTACACTTCCACGATAAAGAGATTGCACTACAGTACTTGTATGAGGTGAATTGAAAAATATTATTTCTTTTGTTTATCATTTTACAGTGCAAATATTTGTAATAAAAAATAATAATATAAAGTGACCACTGTGCACTTTGTATTCTGTTTTGTAATTGAAATCAATACTGAAAATGTAGAAAAACATTCAAAAATATTTAATACATTTCAATTGTTATAAGTGCAATTAATCAAGATTAATTTTTTTAAGCGTGATTAATTTTTTGAGATAATTGCATGAGTTAACTGTGATTAATTGACAGCCCTAATTGTTACACTAAATAAAGAAAATATGGGTTTTTTGGAAGAACATTGTCGGGGGTCAATCAGTTATATCGGAGGGCTGTATCCGTGTGCTCCAAAGGGTAACAGAAAGTTTTTCCTAAAAGTGTTTCCTATAAACCCTTGGTAATTTCTCTAGAGCAGGCCCCCTTTCACCTTACAAAAACAGATAAATGAGTCAACTGAAGGGAACCTCTGGTAAACCCAGGAAGAGATAATAGGTAAGCTATTGTGGGGGTACCCTGGGTCTGTTTTGGGGGTAACAATGCTATAAGATAACAACCTGAAATGATCCCATGTATGCAATTTAATCTTTAATATATTTAAGGCCTAATTTTCTTCTCACATACAGTGATGTAAATCAAGAGAAGCTCTATTGAAGCTAATGCAGTTATACTGGTATAAAATCAACGTAAAAGGAGAGTCAAGCTCACAGTATTATATCAAGATTATTGAGTTGTGTAGAAAGAACTAGTCTCCGAGAGCTAGCCTAAGACTCTTTTTGATGACAGAGGATATTTTCTGGAAACACTTTAAAAGAAAATGATTCCTCTGATATTTTAGGCTTTTCCCATATCAATACAAGTTCTTACTTTTATTAGAAGGGTCAGGAATATCTTCCACCAGCTCGCAACAAAGAGATTAGTGAAGAATCTGTAAAGAATTGTAATGTGTTATCACATTTTGGTTCTCAGAAGGGTGGGTCAATCAATGACAAGTGACCAGAGATGACACTCAAGCAATCCAGTATATCTCAGCTAATCTTTAGAGTGAAGACATAAAACATTGCATGCAGGCCTGTGTGAGATGGATATCAATTGGAGACAGACTGAGACCCAGTAGGGGCATCAGCAGCACTTTTGCTGACCTTAACAATTTAAAAGCAAATAACATTGCTAAAATAAGAGAATTAGTAAGAATTGTGTGGCCAATTACTTTGACTTTGTAGTCTTATCCAATGGCAGTTTTAATAATCTGAATATTTAATTCAATATACAATTTAAATTAAAGCAATTTCTAACCCATAATAAGAAACAGTTTCTGTCTCTTAGATTATTCACTTTGCTGTTGGGGTGACAGAAGGATATGATGGGTAACAGCAGTCAAGGAGGTTGTGCAGTTGGAGCTACTGCAATTAGATAATTGCTATGCAGATTGAAGCAACTCTTAAGCTGCTGTCAACATATAAAATGTGTGGGTGCTAAGTATTTGGTCCTCTAGCAAATGTCTGGAACACACTGCATTTCTTTTAGGTAATGATAGCCAAGCATATGATACCAGGATATTTTTGAGTGTGTGCTGAGGGAAGATTATAAGAGGAATCACTTTTATAATGGGAACCATAGGCTATAATAGGAAATGTAAGGCTATATCCCCACTTATCCTCTAACTAGACTCAAGGATGCAACAGAAATCTACATAATCTACATTATAAAAGCACCTATCACTGTACTATATGGCTTCTAGGGTGGAGGGAAATCACTTGCTGCACTTACTCCTCCTGATAAATAGTGAATCACGCAGTATTGTCACTGAGCTTAGAATAAGCCAGTTATGTCCCATTCTAGCTAAACAGAGAAAGGAGGCATAGGATCTTACCTATCAGACAAGAAGAAATAAAATACAGATCTTTTACTTTCAAAGGAAACTAGAGTTACAGAAAACAGAAAAAAGACAGCATTTGGCAGCACTGGGGGAAGATGCACATTGCATGGGCAATATGAAACCTCAGGGCCATCAGATATTTGTTGAGTGATCCACAAAATTAGAAGCAGAAGGTATGTACATTAGGCAGACTCCCTAGGCAGCTCAGAAAGGATGTGCGTACCAAGATGGCTAATTGGAGTTGGAGGACACAGGAAAATCCCATGCTTGGAGGCCTGGCGTAGCAGAGTGAATAAAATGGACTTTATAGTGAAATGTAAGAGTACACACACTCAGCAAAAACACCAGCCCAATAAAAAAATACCTGCAAATTAACACTCCTTGCACTCCGCTAGGAAGGTGGGAGAACGAATGAGCATTGATGCTTATGAATTCACACTTCTGAGGTGGAAACCCCAGCAAAGCACTGAACAGGCCTTCTATTTATATTTTCCTATTTTAAATATACTAGACCGGATCTTCAGCTGGTAAAAAATACTTTGACTTTAATAAAGCTACACCAGTTTATGCCTGCTAAGGATCTGGATCACTGGATGTATTGTACATCCTATTCCTAACATTCACTTGATTGTGAAATGAATACTTCACCTTAGATACCTTATCCTCCCTGCTTGGTACAATACTATTGTTGTTGTAATGGTGTTACTTTGAGCCAATTCTACATTATTGAACTATGTAATCAAAGCTTTTGTTTGCCTCCAATCATCCATTATTCAAAACAGGTCCCCAAAAGCTTTTACTTGCTCCCCTTCCTTCATTTCGTATTCCTCCAGCTTCCTGTCAAAGCAAGCATAACTAAATTGACCCAATTAAAGGTAGCAGAGGTCTAAGACCTGACCTTAAACCATTCCCTAATTGATAGCTCTTCATTCCCACAAGTACAGTCTGTAATTTCAAACAGCTGTTTATCCTTTCCCATGTCCTATACTGTGTCACTGTTTGAATGGACAATGTCAAATGTGATCATTTTGCCCCACATTTTATCTTGTACTAATTTGAAGGTAATATTAACTGGATTCTTATTTCCCATAAATAAAAAATAAGGACAATACAAAAATGATGTGAATCATAGTAAAGCAGAATACACTATTATTCCTATAGCAAGGCGGATGTCATCAGTGGTGATGGGGAACAAGAAAAGGAAGAAAACAAAATGATTTTACATTAATATTAGCTCCATTAGAAGTACAGGAACCAAATAATGCCCTCCAAGACAGTGCTATGCCTGTGGACAGAAAGGATATCTGAAAAGAGAGCACTCTCCCACTGGGTTCCCTCCTTTCCCTCTCTAAGCGCAGAGACTGACTGCAGGTTTCCACACTGCAGCCCTTTTCTGACTTCTCTTCCTGGCCTCATACCAGCCCCACCTGCTCCTGCTCAGCTGGACTCCAGCCTCAGTTAGGGGTTGCTTATCAAACCTAATTCTCCCTCCCGTGTGGCCTACTAGGTTAATTGGCCTCTTCTGAGCCACATTAACCCTTTTCAGGCTATTGTGGAGTGATCACTCCATCACATGTAGGCAGCAGGTGTCCATGTGCAGAGTGACATGAGTTGCTGTACTGGTCTGCTGCCCATGCCTTCTGTTGGTGTTTGTCCCATCCAGAATTGCTGTCCATGTGACTTTATTATCCTGGTAGGCCTTTTAAATAGTTTCTTGGCACTCTTGACAGGTACATCTGCTTTGCCATTAGTTTGGCTGTGATGCAAAGAAGATGTGATATATTCAAATTCTGCTCATGCTGCAAACTATGCAAATTCTTCATGGGAAATATGAGGTCCATTAGTTTTAAGAGTCTTTGGAATTCCATGCCAGGTAAACTAAGCTTTACTGCATTCAATTATGTAGTCTGCTGTTATATGCAATAATCTGAATAGTAATCAACCGTCATAAGATATACTTTATTTCCTCATCTATGTAAGTCCATCCCTAGCTTTCTCTGTTGTTGATCAGGTATTTCATGCATCTTGACTGGTTCCGTTTGTTGATTTGCTAAGAATTCATTGCAGATATTGTACACTCATGCTGTATCAGTGTGGGAGGCCCAAGATGCCCTATATTGATCAAAACAGGTTTTTTGTATTTATTTTTTCAGTAAATGAGAGTGAAAAAAGATCTCGTTTACTCAGGATGAATGAAACTCAACTAGTTACTAATGACTAGGTTGCCTGAGCCCTCTGGCTTGCCTGGATTTTGAGAGATTTCCATCTTTGAAGTGAATGGAACAATGTAACAAGCAGAAGGATCCCAACCTCAGCCCAGCACTGACATTTTTCAAGATGATCTCTCAGTGTATTACAGAAGAACTTCATAACACACTTTCTGTAGCAGAACTTCCAGGAAGAACTTGTAAAAGGAGGTAGGCTAACTAGATCTTTCAGATTACATACTCAGAAAGGGGTATCTCACCTGCAGCAAAAGCTCAACAGAAAGTGAGCATATAGTTAAAATGGGCACGTAACATAGACCCAGTTTAAATGGCTATTTAATTCTTTCTTAAATTAGTAAATTCAATAGCTTTTTTTAGCACTGTTTAAAGGACATCTGTGGTTCCTAGTTAACTTGGACAGCTGACTGCCAGATGGGACTCCTTTTTCAGCTAAGACAGTATTAGTATCTCTTCCTAGCACTCAGTATTTTTGATATGTGTATAAATCAGTATGATGATCAGCAGAGGCTGCATTTAAATGAACAGCAATGAATGCTGTTCTAGTATATAAGTCATGCTATATTTATGTGCTTTGCTTTTTCTATTTTATGCAGAATTCCCATCTCACATTTTATTAGCTTCTAGGCCTAAATCTAAAGGGATAACGCTGGCTATCTTAACTGAATATAAGCGAGGTATGCATCCTACTTAAAATGTATTTTAAGTGCACAGATTTAATATCCATGAGGAAGTACTCGGGATGGAAACTACAGAACATACACAGCACAGGTAGAAGCTGTGAAAACGTCAAACTGTCACACCAAGGTGCCTGCAAAGTGACTGAAATAGAGCAGTTTAGTCTCTAAGCCAATTCAGTATTTGGTGTTTCCACTGTCAAGAAAGGTGTCATGTGTGATGGTGGTTTTGATATGAATACGTCCAGCAGGAGAAGGCCTGAGCCAATTAGTTCATTTCATACAAGCCATGAAGTAGGCATCAGTTCAGAACAATCATTGGCATTATTACAACACTAATCACTACCAACAGGATTTGACTTGCTATAACTAGTCCCTGGAGCATTCAAATGCCTTTAATATTTTTAAAATCTTGACATTATGTAAAGTATTCTTGCATACAAAAAAACCCAAAACACTATGATAAAAGAATACTTAGGGTTTCTCTCTCCAGTTCTAGCCAAACCTGGGAATGCATAAAGATGAGAAAAATGGAAAGTCATGTTAGTCATAGGGTCTCTGTATGCTTTGTCTGGGGTCACTGCTATGCCTCAGTTTCTCTTCTTTTGATCAAACACCACACAGTTGGTGTTTCAAATTAAACTCTCCTTTTCTAAAATCTGATTTATTAATAGAATTAAAAAAAAATATTCACCTTTCATATATGTATCCAGGCTTCCCAGTTCCTTTTTAGTCATTCTCTCAAGACTTCACAGTTAACCTTGTACCACAGCTATTCTGCAGAAAGAGCCACCTACTAATCTTACTCTTACGGCATCTTCAGTATTACCAATCCCAAGCATTCAAAAACCAGGCCCCAAAATCATGAGATCAGCTTAAAACATTTTGAAAAGTAAAGTTAGAATGTTAGAACTGTAAAAAGAAAAGGCCACATTCAGAAGTTATCTGTAAGGGGAGCTGTGAGTTAAGTGTGAGTCAGCTATAAAATATCTACGTGCAGTAACTTGCATGCTGAGGGTTCAGAAGAAGTTACGCCATCTTAGACTCACTTGGATTCCTCAATAGAGATCTCTGAATCTGGTCTAAAATTCAATACAAATAAATACACATAACTAAATTTCAAGGATTGAAGTCTGGGATGAAGATCAAGACTTACCATGCTCAAATGTTCCAGTAGTGTACATGAATATTAAAGCATTCATGTAAATAATAGCTCAAAGATCTGAGTTTGGGAATGAGTTCCATTTAAAATACATTAATGGCCCAGGGAAAGCTTAAAATATTCATGAAAGCAGTGGTTAAAAGGGCAAAGTCCAGAACAGAATCTGACTGATGCTCAGATACATTTATTTCCTACTCCCCATATTAATAATCTGAAGTCAAAATCCCTCATGAAATTTCCTTATAAAGTTAAAGCAGGGCTGTTTTTTCTTCCATAAAGTTGATTCAGTGGAAATGGCTATCCAGGGAAGCCTTGACAACTCTGCCAAAATTATTGTATTCAAATAAGAGAGACAGAGACAATAATACAACCTAGAGCTCCAATGAAATGCATAGCAAATCAATGCAGCAGCAAAATGATTCTTCTAGGTGAAATTAAACCAGCAATCAGTGCACAGGGCACAAAAAGCAACAGAAAAATCCAAACAAAGAATAACCATCTCAGATCTGATCACATTCTCAATATGTGTATGGAAGTCATCAGGAGTGCACAAGGAACATCAGGAGTGTAGGAGAAAGATTATTAAGATTTATGACTTCACAGCCTGTCCATCCGGATAGCTGATCCAAAGATTCATGTTCTCAATGAAAACTTTTTTGTTCAATCTCTGAACCAGTTAATCGCTACCATTTACTTGAACTCTGATCCAAAGAGGGACTTATGCATCTGGAAAATGACAGGACCAACGCTGCAATCCATAATGCTGAATTAGGACCCTAGGCTCCTAATGTAATGCATAGATGGGGGGACATATACCTTAGAATGTGATCCACAGAACCCACACACAAGGCAGGAAGCCACCTAGGCTAGTCAGTGGGAGACGCTGATGAGAGGGGTGCATGCTAAGCCTCTCACAGAGATAGACACCTATGTCCTGGCTGCAGGGAGGTGACCATCCGTGCACCATGAACCGGGGGAAGATTGGGGCTCCTGCACATAAACTCACATACAGAGCCTGATTTGGTAGGCACACTCAGAGGCTGCCTACCTTCACATGCAGCCTCAGCAGCAACCACATCTTCTGCCTATAAGCTTTAGCCAAGTGTTTAGAGCACTCACCCAGAATGTGGGAGACCACTAGTTCAAGACACCGTCTTCGTGATGAGGAGAAGGGATTTGAACAAGGATCACCCACATCCCAGGTGAGTGCTCTAACCCATAGGCTAAACATTATAAGGGAGCGCCTCCTCACTGTTTTGTGTGGCATTAGGAGGCCTCTGAGCATGGCTACAGGATCAGGCCCCACACACAAGTTAGCTAGAGAAGAGTGTGATAGGCCCTCTGTGACGTTGCACTTTTATAATTTTATAAATATATGCTAATAAGTGAATATAATGTAACTGGAATATGCTTCATGCAAAAGGTGTCTTGTAAAATATCATTACAAAGCTATCATAATCTACTGAGTGTGGTCATCCTATTTGTATAAATGTATCACTCTTGTATCTGAAACTAGAAATATGAAATACAGGGAAACCCCGCTATAACGCACCCCGCGATAATGCAAATTCGGATATAGCATGATCATAAGGTGGCTCCCGCCGCCCTAAGCACGCAAAAAAAACCCCACACACACACCCCAGACGGAGCACCGCCGAAGCACAAAACAAGCAAACAAAACCGCCGAAGCACAAAACAAACAAACAAACAAAAAAGCGGCTGGAGCACCGCTGAAGCACAAAAAAAAAAAAAAAAAGAAAGAAAAAACCTGGCCGGAGCGCTGCCGAAGAAAAACAAAAAAACAAAAAAAGGAATGTGCCTTCCCCACTGCCTCTTCCCCCCCTTACCCCTGCTTCTCCTTTTGGTAGGAAGAGCCATTCTCCTCCCCAGCTGCTCCTCACTCTTCCTCTGCCCCTTGCACATCTCCCCTGCTCTCTGCCCGAGAGAAATTGACCGGCTTGAAACTGACCGGCTTGAAATGGTAAACTTTTCGTCACCCTGCTATACCACGACCCCGCATTTATCACGATCAAATTTTTTGGACCTCAATCATTGCGTTATAGCGGGGTTTCACTCTATAACTCTGAGGGCCTATTGTAATTATGCAAAGTGTGGGCCATTAATGGTGGTTTGGAATCTTGATGATGCCCATCAATCAGGACAATTGACTGTGGATGGCTCTGTTTGCAAGCAAGCCTTCCAGTGAGTCAGGCTGGGAGGAATGAAGGCTTGAAGTCTTACAGTGACATGTAACCATGTCACCTGAACTGGAATCCATCTTTAACCTGGTGTCTTTCCATTGAGAAGAAGGGGGTGGGAACCCAGAGAGGGACAAAGGATCTTGGGTCTTCCTCGAGCGGGTCCTGCAGGAGGGTGCTCCCCGCCCGTGCCTCACTCCAGCCCTGTGTACCTTGCCATCTGGCCCCTGCCCCGTGACCTCCAGCCACCCCATCAGTACCACCTGAGCTGGATGCATGACCTGCAACTGGTTTATTTCCAAGCCAGGTCTAGAAAACAGTTGTACATGCTTGTGCTCCATACCCTTCACTTCCTTACCCTTGTGTCCCACCCCTACACTAAGTGGTGGGATCTTCTATCACCTATGGGGGATGGGGAGCCCCGGTGGGTGAGTCTGTATTCCACCCTAGTCCCACAGCCTGTCAGGGATATTAGTTGGTGGCTCCTTCATGGAGCCATGAGCACAGATACGTACCCCTGGCACAATTCACCCCCTGTCGCAACACTTGCCCTTTTGCAGAGTGCTGCCGACCCTGGCACACATTTACATTGAGGGTGACACATTGCAGCCCCTTTTCTGGCTCTTCCAGAACCTTCTCCTTAGGTTCTGGCAGCACTTCTCCCCACACCTCCTCCTATTCATGCACCCCATCCATGGCCCCATGAAGTGGCAAGATCTCCTTGTCAACCTCTTCCTGGCACTGGCCAAGGTGGCCATCCACCATACCAGGAGAAGGATGCTGGATGGGGAGGTGCTCTGTGACTGTGGGGGCTATTTCCGCTCTTCCCTTAGGTCATGTATCCAGGCAGAGTTCCTCTGGGCCACGTCCACTGGCTCCCTGGATGCCTTCAAGGAGCAGTCGGTACTGTCCAGTGTTCTCTGCTTGGTGTCCCCCTCTGGCTCTTTGATTTTGGCCCTGTGACCTCACTCCCATCTCTGTTTTTCATTAGTTGTCCCACATACTCATTTGGGCTCTAGTTTTGATAGCCCCTGTCCTTAGGCTGGGGGGGGCATGTTAGATATGGGTGGGCTTGCACCTGCCCATCCCCTAGATGCTCTGTAGGTTCTGGTTCTTAGCACTCTGCACAGAGACTCGATCTTCCTCTGGTTCCTGGATCACTGTGGGCTTGGAGAGGATATTGGAATCCAGATGCCTAAGGGAGCAGCAGTGTACATGCCCAGAGGCAGAAACAGAGAATGTTTACAGCAGAAAGTTAGGTGCTGAGTGAGTTTAGGCACCTCCAGGATTAGGTGGCAGCTAAGCAGGAGTTTTGTGGCTCGCAGTTATGCCCAAATATCTTTGTGGATCCAGATGTTGGTATGTCTAAGAGAGCAATCAGTATGCTTTGGAAAGCAAAAACTGACACAGCTTCCAAAAGCCTTAATAATCTATCTCTGCATATAGTTAATATTCTGTAGAACTATTTTTAACAGGCCTATCTCCCCAGGAACTTCCCTCACATCTAAGAAACATTTCCCCATAAACTTTGTTGATATTCAGTGGAGACACACACCTTCTAGATGACAAGCCTGTCACCAGTTGCCCTCCCCACCCTTAATGGTTGTGGATCTTAAGCCTGCTGTTCCTCTCTGTCTCATCTGCTTCACTGAGTTCTAACTGCAGCTGTCAGACAAGAGTTCACTCGTCGGGGTTCAATTCCATCCACTCTCTTCCAGACTAACTGTCTACCAATATGTTCTCCACTGGCAGATCAGGGAGGAATCTGCATCTTATGGACTAAATCCTTAGCTGGTGTAAAGCAGAATAGATCCATTGGATTCTCAGGAGCTAGGGCAATGCATGCCAGCTGAGAATATGGGCCTCACCTATGGTGACCAGATGTCCTGATATTGTCGGGACTGTCCCAATATTAGGGGCTTTATCTTGTATAGGCAACTACCCTCTTCCTCCCCTCTCCCCTGCCGCCCCCCCCCCCAAAAAAAAGTGTTCTGATTTTTCACACTTGCTATCTGGTCACCCTAGCCTCACCTGATATCATTCATCATTGCTTAACTTCCCTAATGGCAGCTGGCCTTCATGGAGTCCCAGACTCCACTATTGCAAGAGAGGAAGAGCTTTGCTGCCATGTAAACTGTTAACACAGCTGCCATGATGATTACTTTTTCCACTCTAGGAACCACATCTAACTCTGTGCATATCAAGCCTACATGTCTCTTGAGGAATCTATACCATGCATGATTTTGACCCCAACACTGGGCAATGGCAAAATGCAATTTTAAGAATGAAATTACAAGCTCTCTGAGCTAGATCCTCAACTTGTGTAAATTGTCAGAGTTCAAGTGAAATCAATGGAACTATGACACTTTACATCCACCAAGGTCTAACCCTCCATCTTTCTCTCTCACACATTAAATCAAAGCCTTTTCTCTCTCATCATTTATTATAAACCTTCCCTTTTTTCAAAACAGTCGGTTCTCCTCATAGTTTGTTTTGATGCTATCCACGCAGTGAAGTGTCTGCATTTGTAAAATGCCCAAATTACCTGTGTTTTTCCCCCTATATTTTGATCCAAAACTTACTGCCAGAATTGTAAATCACATACTCCCTCAGTGAATTAACAGCAAAACTCTGATCCAAAGAAGAGTGTTCTTTAAATTAGAAGGCTGCATTTTATTCTGTTATTAGCATACTGTACCATGCCTTGTATCACATGATAGCCAACTAAATTCATAACATAATATAAATGACATAGCACCATGTGACTAGTAAAGAGCAAAGAAAATCTAAACTGCAGCATTCTTGTTGCTGCATAATGTTCTGAATGAAACAATAAAATGTAGCCTCTGAGAGCTACTTTTATGCAGAGTGTTTATGGGTTTTATGGTGTTGAAAATCAGCCCCTCTTATCAGGACGAAATAAGTCTTTAAGTGCCTGACATTTTTCAGCAGCAATATTGAGACAAACAGATACATATTTGAACCCTCATGACACTTCATGATAGACATACAAATGAGATACAAGATAAATCTTTTCCAAACAAAGATTTTAAATGTGTATATATATTGCTTTAGAAATCACAGCAATTTCTAAGTTAACAATGGTAAGTAACTGCAAAGGACCAAAAAAATCTGGATCATATTATTTTTTCAATGCCAACCAGGAAGGTAGAGCTAAGCATGAGGAGAGAGCAGAAAAATCTGTACTTCTGATTTACTATTTACTATTTACTTTACTATTTAAAATGTAATTAGATGCCATATGCACAGGGAAAGAAAGCTTTAAAGTACTGTTGCATAGGATTTGGCCGAGGCTAAATGATGATCCATTTTAATTAGGAATGGACAAATTCATTTTGAAAAATATAAGTAAGTCCATACTTAAGCCCAAACACTAAACCAAACTGAAACGTTTGCGTAATAAAACAAAGCAGGTCGAATTATATTTTGCTGCTTTAGTTATGCAAAGAGGTACAATAAATTACATAAAACAAAGTATTAACATGGTGAAAATTAGCTGATGAACCTAGTTTATAAATATTTTGAGAGTTTTGGTTCAGAACAGTTCAAACAAACTCTAATCCAAGCTCAACAGTCTGAGTACAGTAAGAAAATGATCCATTTCTGTTGTCAGCAATGGGTTTCCCTTTCAACACCTAAACTAGTGCTGAAAATGATTTAGCTGCTAATGGAGATGGACGAAAACCATTTTCAACATTGTTACAGAAAGTGAGATAGACACAGTGTTCCACCAGGTCTCTAGCGGGTTTTCTGGAATGGTATTACAGTCTACACTGCAGCTAAATCATTTTCAATGCCAGTTGACCCAGACCCTGGGGAATCCACTGCTGATAATCATTGTCATCAACAGGTCATTTTTTTAGTTTAAACAGGGCCTTAATGGATGTTTCTGGCTCTCAGGTCTGGCAGGCATTGTTGTGCCATGTGCTATTTTCAAATTGTGCATCCTCGCTGGCTTTCCTAATCTGAGAGGCACGCATTATGTTATGAGGCTCCTCTGACTCATGCAAGCTCTGGAGTGCACAAGATTTGAAAATATCTGCTATCCCAGCCCTGCTCAGATCCCAGGAAGAAATCAGAACATCAAGAAGATAAGTGAGGCTGACCAGGGAAACCAGAGTCCAGAATAAGCCTGGATCTGGTTAAGAAGAATGAAAGTGAGAGAGGAAAGTGGAGAATGAAAAGAATCCAAGGTGATGAATAATAAGAGTTTCTGGGTCAAGATTTGAGAGCTGAATTAGCCTGGAGGAAAGTGCAGAATGAGGATGTTAGAGTAAGTTAGCAGAGTTATGGAGAAGTGAAAGGAGTGCAGCACAAGGGTCAGAGAAAGAAGAAGTATTTTGTGTAAATGGAGAAATGGAGAAAGATAAAAAACGAGAAGGAGAACACTTGAAAAGATTTGGAAAAGAGTTCAAACTTTGGGGAGATTATCTGACCTCACAATCTTTGGGGGTTCAGCTATCATCAGTTTTAAGGTCTGTTCTGCTGCTTATTCCTTGAAAGTGATCAATATTATAAATTCAACAATGCCAAGTGGGTCTTAATCCAATTATTGCTGAAATGGTGAATATACATTTTCCTCTACATGTCTTAATTATAGCTGTATTATACATTATACCTGAAGGCATACTGCATTTTGAAGAAGTCAATTTACAGATGATCTTTTCAATTAACTAGGCACCTTTATATTAGCTTTAACATTTAATCTATTTGATAAATTTATGTTTGGGTCTTGGCCAGATTAAAGCAAGATTAATATGTCAAACAGCTCCAACAGCCTATGTAAAGTGGCTTGCCCTCATGAGCTTTCACTATTAATACTTGTGGATGAATCTGGAGGGATAGACAGCTCAGTTAGGTTTGAAATAGAAGCCAGCCCAAAAGCCGTATTTTTCATTTGGCAAGGCTAATTTGACCAAGCTAAACTAGAAGAAAGATAGGCCTGAAATCTCAACTAATTCCAAGCTACAATATACAAGTAAACAATGAAAAAAATTCCAAACTTTTAAGTTCTTATTCAAATCAAACCTAACTCAAACATCAATGTTCTCAAAAACTTCATTTCTGTGGTACTTGATCATCAAAGGAAGATAGTGATCAAATGCTTCATCACGCAACCTTAGTGTTCTCAGTATAATTCTTTAATGGAATTTTCTGCGGGGGGTGGGAGGAGTTATGAAAAAGTGTAGACATCATGAGAATGCCGTCTCCTGTGCATCTGACAGGATCCGGGGAACTACAGGCCAGTCAGCCTCACCTCAGTCCCTGGAAAAATTATGGAGCAGGTCCTCAAGGAATCAATTATGAAACATTTAGAGGAGAGGAAAGTGATCAGGAACAGTCAGCATGGATTCACGAAGGGGAAGTCGTGCCTGACTAACCTAATTGCCTTCTATGATGAGATAACTGGCTCTGTGGATGAGGGGAAAGCAGTGGATGTGTTATTTCTTGACTTTAGCAAAGCTTTTGATACGGTCTCCCACAGTATTCTTGCCACCAAGTTAAAGAAGTATGGGCTGGATGAATGGACTGTAAGGTGGATAGAAAGCTGGCTAGATCGTCAGGCTCAACGGGTAGTGATCAATGGCTCCATGTCTAGTTGGCAGCCGGTTTCAAGTGGAGTGCCCCAAGGGTCGGTCCTGGGGCCGGTTTTGTTTAATATCTTTATTAATGATCTGGAGGATGGTGTGGACTGCACTCTCAGCAAGTTTGCAGATGACACTAAACTAGGAGGCGTGGTAGATACACTAGAGGGTAGGGATCGGATACAGAGGGACCTAGACAAATTAGAGGATTGGGCAGAAAAAAACCTGATGAGGTTCAACAAGGACAAGTGCAGAGTCCTGCACTTAGGACGGAAGAATCCCATGCACTGCTACAGACTAGGGACCGAATGGCTAGGTAGCAGTTCTGCTGAAAAGGACCTAGGGGTCACAGTGGACGAGAAGCTGGATATGAGTCAACAGTGTGCTCTTGTTGCCAAGAAGGCTAACGGCATTTTGGGCTGTATAAGTAGGGGCATTGCCAGCAGATCGAGGAACGTGATCGTTCCCCTTTATTCGACATTGGTGAGGCCTCATCTGGAATACTGTGTCCAGTTTTGGGCCCCACACTACAAGAAGGATGTGGAAAAATTGGAAAGAGTCCAGCGGAGGGCAACAAAAATGATTAGGGGTCTGGAGCACATGACTTATGAGGAGAGGCTAAGAGAACTGGGATTGTTTAGTCTCCAGAAGAGAAGAATGAGGGGGGGATTTGATAGCAGCCTTCAACTACCTGAAGGGGGGTTCCAAAGAGGATGGAGCTCGGCTGTTCTCAGTGGTGGCAGATGACAGAACAAGGAGCAATGGTCTCAAGTTGCAGTGGGGGAGGTCCAGGTTGGATATCAGGAAAAACTATTTCACTAGGAGGGTGGTGAAACACTGGAATGCGTTACCTAGGGAGGTGGTGGAGTCTCCTTCCTTGGAGGTTTTTAAGGCCCGGCTTGACAAAGCCCTGGCTGGGATGATTTAGCTGGGAATTGGTCCTGCTTTGAGCAGGGGGTTGGACTAGATGACCTCTTGAGGTCCCTTCCAACTCTGATATTCTATGATTCTATGATTCTATGACAGGATCCATAGGAAGCCTTCTCTTGTGAATCTTGAGAGCTATGCAGTTTAAACCTAGAAGATATACACTCAGGGATTGATTCTCCAGTGCCTTGTGTGTGTATACTCATTTATACCTGTGCCAAGTGGGTATAAAATGCTACCAATCAAGACCCCTATGAAGCCCCGCCTTTGTGTCCACTAGTTTCTGAGCTCCTCAGAACTGCAATGGAACTGGCAGCATTTGTTGTTCCCATCTCAGAAATAGATTGTGCCTGCACATGAGATCATTCTGAATGATTCTGTAGTGTCAGAAAACATGGTGCTTCTGGGATTGTCAACAAAAACTCTCCAGTGTAGAAAAGATCAGAGTTTTGGTAGGATTTAAGAGTAGAACAGATCAGGAATTTGCCAACAAAATAATTTTTCACTAGAAAAAATGCTGATTTGTCCAAACCAAAACAGAAGGTTTCTCAAGTTCAGGCAAAACCAGAGCGAAAGAAAAACTGAGAGGCCCAGAATAGCCCATAGTCGAGGCACTTATCTGGGATATAGGAGACCCAGTTTCAAGTTCTTACTCTGAGTTAGGCAAAGCAGGGACTTCAACTGGGTCTCCTACATCCCCGGTGAGTGCCCTAACCATTAGGTTATTGGTTATTCTTTGGGGAGGAGCCATTGTCTCTGTTTCTTGAAGTCTTGAAAATTTTCACAAGACAGTAAAATTGTTTCCCTCCCAGCTCAATTTAAAAGTCTCTGGAGAGAAGGAAAAAAGACTTTTCAGTAGTGCCACCAATCTGCTCACAGTCTCTGAAGAAAATCCTAAGGATGACCCAGATATGAAAAACAGGAAATATAAGATCTGTTTACAAAAAATTCCTATGAGACATAAGAGACTCTTTAAAAGCCCCTTTAAACAATAAACATTAATTCCCTATATAACATCATAGAAACTACTGTCAGGAATAAGAATTCTAATAAAAGCTAATGTATACTACCTGGTAAATGTCCTGAACATTATTTAGCTAAATAAAATGCTACAGAGGCAATGAAAGACATAACAAGAAGAGAAGAAGAAAGAAAATAAAACAGCATTTCTGAAATGGATTGTTTTCCTAAAAAACTAAACTACTTTTGGAAAATATCAGTTATTTAAACGACTATGGAAACAGTACAAAAGAGGTGCATTCTACAGTCACCCCGACAAAACTTTCAGCATCACAAAGGAAATGAAAGGGGACAGTGCAAGGGGTGAAGTAGAATATATTATATTATAGACAAAATGACGCAATGAACAAGGTTACCGGTGAGAACAGAAAAACAAAAATACAAACACAAGTCAAGTTGAATCTAATCTATTTATAGTACTTATAAATACACTTATCTCTATGTTGTCCAAGTGCCTTGTAACATATCAGACTAACAAATAGCCTGAACCTTGCTTGGCCTTTTGGAACTCTCTCACTTTCCATAAAAAGGCTAAGTTTTAAAATATGCTATTAGTATTACTGATGTAGGAAAGATGTGGTAGAGAGGTGAAGCTTGCATTTCACCCTGACGTTGGTAAAATGTCACAAATATGGTCAGCACCAAGAATCAAGTAAACACACAAAGTAGATGGCTTACTTTGGGAGGTTGAAACAGGAGATAAATATACAGCAGAAATATGAAGCACTTAAATTAGGCTAAACATGACCAATTTACTATGAAACTTAAAAATGTCTAAGCACGACATGCTGGGGAGGTCCACTTTGTAGGTCAATTTAGAAGACGCTGACTCCTAGAGGAGCATGTGGAACCTTTTCTTTCTATTTTTTTTCTTGCTGACTACGTACCACTGTCTTCTCAAACTTTCTTTCCTCCTCTTCTATGAAATAAACATCTTTCTTCAGAGATAGGAGAGCAGAGGGACTTTCAAACTGGTGTGTTCAGGAAGACAAACCATGGCATGAAACTGGACAGCATATAAAATTGGACTCTAAGGATATGTTTACACAGCAATTTGTGACCAGTATTAAATTCACTTTTATAAAACTTTTCCAGTGTATGTAAAACCAGACATAGCTTGGCACATATATTTAAAGTAAATTAGATGGATGGATATAATAGAAAATGATTTGATTAGCTGCAGAGTTCCCAAGGAATTGCTTCAAGACAGACAGGAATAATAAGAAGGACTCTAAGAGCTGACCCCATACAGATAGGCTCAAAGCTAGAAGAAGACGACTCCATATTGCAAAGCTTTCAGAGGAAGGTGTAGCAGGTATAGGGAATCCATCATCAAAAATAAATGTAATTTTTAAACCAATATATGAACTACAGATGAACACAGATAGGATGATAACCTAGCTTGGGAAAAATAGAATGAAATTCATTTCAGGAAAGAGCAGAATGGAAAGGAAATCAGAGTAAAATGGATTAACTGTTTTAAATGGACAAGAAACAAAAAGGAAAAGAAAAGTTAAAGGGCAGCAAATAAAGGGCCTGCAACACTAACTAGTCAGCTAAAAGATTTTATACTAAAGGATGAGCATTTAAAAAAATAAGCCCTGGCAAGCCATGAATTGTGAGGTATTCACTTCACACTTACTACCCTGTTTCCCCGAAAATAAGACAGTGTCTTATATTAATTTTTGCTCCCAAAGATGCGCTAGGTCTTATTTTCAGGGGATGTCTTATTTTTCAGAAATGAAAAATGCCTTATTATCGGTGGATGCCTTATTATCGGGGAGGTCTTATTATCGGGGGGATGCCTTATATTACAACGAGAGGCAAAACTGTAAGTAGGCCTTATTTTCGGAGGATGTCTTATTTTTGGGGAAACAGGGTAGCTGTTCAGCAATGCCTTTCTGGGATTCACAGACTGATAGCTACCATGGATCAGAAATGCTGCCCTGTTCCATTCCCTTTGTTCCACTCTGGCAGCACAAAGGAAGGAATTGGACCTTATCCCCTCTCTTGAGGATTCTCCTGGAATGGGGGGAAGGGTCCCAGCAGGCCAAGAGTAGCCAGCTCCTGTGCCACTCTTCCCACAGCTCCTGGTACAAGGGCAGGAGGGAGTGAGGAGATGGCTTGGCAGAGGTGCGTTGTGCTCTGAGTATCCTCCACCGATGATTCCGCATTGCCAGCTGCTACCCTAACTTGTGTCAGGACCAGGGGCGGCTCTAGCTTTTTTGCCGCCCCAAGCACGGCAGGCAAGCTGCCTTCTGCGGCATGCCTGCGGGAGGTCCGCCGGTCCCGTGGCTTCGGCGTACATGCCACCGAATTGCCGCCGAATCCGCGGGACTGGCAGACCTCTTGCAGGCATGCCGCCAAAGGCTGCCTGACTGCCGCCCTCGCAGGGACCAACAGGGCACCCCCCGAGGCTTGCCGCCCCAGGCATGCGCTTGGAGCATTGGTGCCTGGAGCTGCCACTGGTCAGGACAGAGAAATAGGGAGACACAACCTGCTCCTGACATCAAGCCTTTGCTATGCCAAGTGGAAACCCCCTATAGCAGAGAGTTCACCCCCATATATACAGAGATGGTATCCATGTGATATATTAGAGGAGCATGTGAAAAACTGAATCAGGTATGTGATGTGATATATATCTGTGCAATTTATCTTAAGCAGTTGATGGCCTACAATTATCATGTGTCACTTCCCCACTAAACCATCTCTGTGGGATTTATTGTATCATTCCAAATTCCTCAGCAGACTTCACAAAGACTGCAATAAAAAAATGTTTCTTCTCTCCCAAATGTGGAATTTTTCTCCCCAAGTGACCCCAGCCCAAGGCCCAAGATAGGTCTGTAACTGCATTTCTATACATAAATCTGTCACAGCTTTAATAAAGTGCAATATTTTATATCCCTGCAGGACTATTGATGGCAACTTTATACCATTGTGAAGGGGAGATTTCTCCTTTGTGAGGAATGCAACCATTTCAAAACCA
Source organism: Trachemys scripta elegans (assembly GCF_013100865.1). Taxonomy (NCBI): domain Eukaryota; kingdom Metazoa; phylum Chordata; order Testudines; family Emydidae; genus Trachemys; species Trachemys scripta. The sequence continues at coordinate 233,485,557 of NC_048299.1, read as the reverse complement.
TGCTGATAAAAAACTTAACACTAGACCACATCATACTATCCTGGTTTTTTTTTACACACACACACACACACACACACACACACACACTCACTCATACTATCCTGTTTTTTACACAACCCACACACACACTAAAATATTCATTGATTTGCATAGCTGGGTATCCCACTTGTGCCTATTCCATGCAGTCAATACATTATGCCTAACTATTTGATTCCACATTAATTCATTCTACACCCATTTTCATTCCACCTCCACATACTCATTCCACACACAACCTCCCGCTGACAAAAACAATTCACTCAGCATCTATCCCCCCTCCATAGGGCATCCATTCCACTCATTTACCTATTCTGCATACACAGACCCACTGTCTTCAGTAGGAGACATTCAGAGGCACAAATCTCTCACTGAGTTTCTTGTGAGGTACTGCTACTCCAGACAGCCCCTAATGCGGACCAGTGGCAAAATATCACAATTTGTCTCTTAGTGATGCAAGATAACCATGGACACATCATTTTGCAGTGAAAAGTTACATACCTACTTTGGTTTTCTTGCCAAGTCTTCATTTTAAATTTAGAATTTGCTGCACGTTGTCAGCTAAAGATGCATGTGCCCAATTGATAAAGTAACAGCTATTCACTGAAAATATAAACCAATATATAATTATGACTAGCTGGGAAGGATGTTGTGTATCAGTTTTTCTACCTGAAATTCAGTGAAAAACCAGCAGAGCCCAATATGTACTGGGAATAAACCTTAAATAATTTTCAGGTTTATAGCCTAAGGAAGTTTCTACATTCCTGGCAAATTCATATTATAGAACTAGTTAAAAGGAACCATTTAAAAAATGTTTGTGGATGTTTCCTAAGTGTCACACTGAGGAAAAAGGTAGAATACCTTGAGGTCTCTAAATGCCCTCAAGGTATCAAAAAATGCAGATGCTTTCTACCTTATACTTCTTTGTCTGTAGAATTCCAATGATAATATTAATCAACTCCAAATACTTCATCAGAACCACAATTTTAACAGTTTCTTGCAAACACTTTAAAAGATTTATGCTTGAAACTCAAAATATGTTCATTGAATTATAATTTATGACTAACACTTCAACCAGGTGTTCTGGGCAAGATAGTAAAAGGGGAAACCAGCAAATATGACACATTGCTTTCTGTTAACCTTCTGGCTCTGGCAACTTGAAACTCCCCTTACTGAAGGCTAATCCATTTTGCTCTAGTGCTTAGCATTTAGAAATCTCAACTCCCAGTGCCAAAATATTCATATGCTTTTAAGCATAAAAAAGGCATATGGTAAGTTTGATCACTTTGCCCTTTTACTTCTTGTTGTACCAAATGGAGAACAATAACAAATCAAATGATTCCAGGGGGAAATTATAAACCTCCAGTCTATATAAATAAGGTATTTGGTAGTTTACTTATAAGGCATGTGTCTTTATCTATTCAGCAAAACTCTGGGATGTATAACAAGTACTTAAAACAGAGTTTCCCACATTTTTTAGGATAGTGACCCACCAACTGTGTTTTGTGGCCCACCCAGGGTTTAAATTCAAGGAGGAGGTTCCAAAATCATAGGCCAGTGTCCTTCTGCTCTTCTGCAGTGGCTGCCTGTTTCTCTTTGCCCTGCTAAGGGGATACCAACCACCCACAGCAGCACCCTCTGCTGCAGTACCACAACTCTAATCCTAGTCTGATGAGGAGGGGAGGCCAGAGGGATGGGTTGGAGACCAAGCCCTCCCTACACTCACCCCACAGCAGTGGCTCTTGTCTCAGGGGGTGGGGCCCGGCTCCCCACTCTGTACATTGTGACCTGGCACATGGGGTGACAACCAGGTGACATGGGGTCCAACATGCTGGAGGGGCAAGTGGGCCAAACCTGAGTGGTTCTGCGACCTCATGCACAGAACAGTGAACTGGACCCGGTTCTGCAAGACAGAAGCCACCACTGTGGGATGAGTGCAGGGTAGCTCACTCTCCAACACCCATCCCCATCCTGGGCCTCCCATCTGCACTGGCCCCGCAACCCATCTACAACCTCCCCACAACCCACTGGTGGGTCACAACCCATTATTTGGAAAACACTGACCTAAAACAAAACTGAAACTTATATTATATTATAACCTGGATCTTATCTTTCTTCTCTATGACTGATCTCACCGGCAACAAGAATAGCTGAAGAAGAGCTGGATTGTTGTGTTCATCCATTCCTCAAAGAACAAGACCAAGGGCTTGCTGGTTCTCTTTAGCAATAATATGAAAACAATGAATAAGAACTAGAGCCAGTTGGGATTTTTTTGACAAAACAGGTTTTCATCAGAAAATGCCGATTTATCAAAACTGAAACTTTTTGCAGAAATGTATCCGTTTCAACTAAACTTTTGTTGGGAAGCTTTCTCAGTTCCAAGGCGGAATTTCTGATCAAAATGAGAGAGAGGCTCCCCACAATAGCCCATAGCGCTGTGTGATTCACCAGGTTACGGGCTATTTTCAATCTCTTCTACTGGAGCTTTTCTTAAATACTCACTGGGCCAAATAGAGTGGAACTGATTTTAAAGCTTGATGGTTGGGGCATGTTCCCACTCTGAATGAGGCAAAGTAGTAATTTGAATGTGAGTCTCCCACATCCCATGTGAATGTCCTAGCCACTGGACTATTGGCTATTTCAGGCTCCCTCTCTGTTTTTTCACAATTTTTTTTAAATGTCCTGGGTTTTATCCTGATGCAGAACAAAACCAAATACCAAAACCAAAAAATTCTTCACAAAACAAAATTCTTGTTTTCTGCCCTGTCCTAGTAAGAATCTAACTCAGAAGATCATTATAAAAAGACAAAATCACCATAAAATTATTAACAAAATTATTCCAGACATTCCCAATGTAAGTAAGAATCAGAGTGACACGTCTTAAATAATGAGGAGAGAGTGATATACATTTTGTGAAATATTTGATGCTTGGCAATTAGTTGAGCAGCACATATGGGAATGATACATACTTGTTTATAGATTATTTTGCTATTGACTAGATTTTTTTTTTTTTACATCTTTCAACAGAAAAATCTCTTGGTACTGAACCACCCCTAGTAAATATGGGTGACAATCTCCTGCTTCTGACAGACACTACAGATGTGTTCTTGTTGATTATACTGCAGCTTTCAGAAATAACATTAACTAGGTATTGGTAATGGAGGTCTGGTTTGTGGTAGGGTGGGCAGAGCTTCTGTCAAGTGACTGCACTCATTCTTGGAGGGGAGTTCTAGAAGGGGCTTATTGGTACTTGCATATCTTCACGTAGGAATTCTCCCTTACAAGGCTCTTCAGGTTCCATTCTGCCCTCCTGTTGTTGAATGTGTATGTGATTGCTGGAGAAACTGCAGGGAATTACAAGCTTCCGTATTGTCATGATACACTATTCTATGCCTCACTGTTGATAGTCTTCTTATAGATCTTTTCTCAGCTATTGGTATATCTAAACAACACTTTGACATTTGCATATGTCCTTTAACCAGTGTCATTTGCAAGGCCTCGCCTTACAGAATTTCTGTCAAAGACTTTAAGCAGATTTCTTCCTCCTCATGCCAAACCCACAAAATACAAAAGAGAAAGCAGATAATGTTATTGTCCTTAACTCAGAGATTCTGTATTAGCATTCTTTATTCTGCAAGCACAACCCTATTGCTCTATTTACATCTGGGTTTCTATGTAGCATCTATGTACTTCTCATTTTCTATGGCTATCTCAAAAGCCATTCAAGAATACCTACTGATTTCTCTTTAAACTGAAGGACATCACTGTGACTCTACCTTCAATAACCACATAACCAGATCTGCAACGCAAAGAGATAGGCAGGCATAGTTATGCTCTTTGACAAAGAGCAGGACACACATACTGTGTGAAGTTTTCATAGTGTACTTCATGATGTATTTCCAAGCAGTGAAAACAAAACAAATACAGAGTAGCTAACTGCAAGAAGTGGAAGGAGAAAAAAGGCAGTGTGACTCATAAGAGTAGCAAGGCGAAAGAACAGTGCATTGTGAGTATTTCTGAAGTATTTGTAACAAAGTGTGAAATAAAAGTGGAAAACCCATGAAAACATTGATACTGTATATAGAGAGATTAACTCACCCCCACTGCAGTGCTGTTAACTCTGAGGTGTAATGAAATATATATTTTCTACAAGGAATTACATGATACAATAGTTTAATACAGTTAATGAAGAATAAATTATCCAGTAATCTCCAAGGGGAAATAAAGATAATCTGGAGTGTAATTATCCAAGATGGAATTTTCCTTTTCCTCTACAGAAACAAAATGGTAGAATTACCTTTTTTTTTTAATCAATTTATTTGTATATATTAGAAATAGTACCCTGTCGTATCCAAATTACAGTCTGGTTTGCAGAATCTAGAGAAAAAAATGAAAAGCAGATGAAAATGTTATAGAATGGAAGAAGAATATTACCGGCAATTTAAAATTTAGTTACAAGTTTACCAAAGATTTGACTAAAAAAGTATAATTTGAAGAAGATACATAATGAAGACTTTATTTTAAAATATCTGTTCTTGATATTCCCATTGAAATGATAAACTAGATGAACTTTTGTTCTTGAATATCTGTCAGGCTCCACTTGTGTTTTAAATATAGTTAGGTGAAAAGCCTCTAGTTCAACCCATTCTTAAGAACATTTATTTTTTGTATTGTATCATTTGGGAGTGTCTTGAATTTAATTCAAATCAACTTGGATAAGTCACAGGGATCAAAAACTGTATGAAGGCCTGTAAACAAAGGATAGTGATAAAAAGCAACATATTCAATTCAGAAAAGTTTAGCGACTCGAACTAAATCAAATCTTCTTTGCTATCTTCAATAATCTCTTAATCTGGAAGCAGATCTACAATCCCATTAGTGAAATATGCAGATATTACTTAATTGGTAAAAACTGAAAATACCAATGAAAACTGAAAAATAACACAAATGGACCTTATATGATCAAAAACATAAGCAGAAAAAAACAAAATGAGAACTAAAACAAGTGCAAAGTGGGGGTCAATAATCTGAAATGTATGTATCCAGTGGGCAGGTGAAATGTGCCAGACATGAGCTAGGGTCATACAGACCCATAGATTGCAAAGTATATATGACTTTTCGATGTACTATAGTGGCAAAAATGAAAAATGCAGTTTTGATCTTCACATGCAGAAGCATCACGTCATGTATCGGTATGATAATAGTACCTTTCTATGGGCTCAGTTGTCTCACAAACACAGGGAGTGGTGCAGAATGAAATTGCCCCAAGAGAAGCATCCTAGATGCCCTCCATCCTAGTGTCCATCCATATATAAGAGCTTGTCAGGGCCTGACAGAGTCTTTCTATATATATTTCTATTCTAACCCCATTTAGGATGTTGTATTCAGGTTTTTGCAGATAATTATCCAAATCATATATAGACAATTCAGAGGGAGTCCAGAGAAAGGCAATGGAAAAATATTATGTGGATATTCTATGAAAGCCAATTAAAAATTTCAGTGGAAAAAAAAAACAGGGGCTAATGGCATTGATTTTATGAGGACAGAAAAGGTCAATAAGTATATCTTGACTAAGTGAAATTCAACAGTGCATCACAAGAGTCTACACATATTTGAAAGGTATGAGTAGGGATTATTTAGGCTGGTACAAAATGTATAACTAGTATAGGAATAACAGGAGTGTGCCAGATATGGCAATTTCCTGCCATATCCTTGGGAGACCTTATTGAATTAACTTTAAGTATCTTTGAGGTCTGTTGTATTTAATGAATGGTTTATGTTTTACAGTGGGCCAGCTTTGTATGTAACCTCTTGAGGAGAGAGATATGACAGATGTGAGACCTGAGGGTTCAAAGGACAATATTGAACCATGTGCCAAACAAGAACAGACTTTAGAACAAAAAGTGTTAAGTGGCATTCCTCCGGAGTGTCTAGGGGAGGTGAATGCAAATTCCGCACCTCCAGTTAAGCAAAACCCCAGGGTTTTAAAGTTATGCTCAAAGGAGAGGGTCTTTTTCTGCTGATTACCTGTTACCGAAGGCCAAGATCAAAGGCCCAAGCTGTATTACAAAAATTGCTGCTCTGCCCAGTCTGGGTTCTGGTTATGACTATGAAACAGTTATGAACTTGTAATCACATGGAAAACCCAGTTGTGGGTTTTGAAGGACTGACACCTACCATAGCCCAAGGTTGGAGTTGGGTGACCTCTGGTAAGCATTTTAGCATGTGTGAAGGTTCTTTTATCATTTTTAAGATTTTTATTCTGTAATGCTTTCCTCTCAAAAATAAATGTGCTTGTTTATAAAGAGCAGTGTCGTAACTGATGCTTGCAGACAAGGTGCCAGCTCAGGCCAAGGCCCCTAGGCATGACCAATACACAGCTGAAAATCAGTCTGGCTCACCTGTGTGTTAGCATTGTTCAAATAGCTAAGTTTATAAGAATGCATTTAATGTTTAGACTTTATGAAATGCTTGTAGGATGCTGCGTGTAGTAATCTCACTTATAACAACTGTACCCCATGTGATAAGGTTATGTTGAATGTTTGCACTGTAACCTCTGCAACTCAGGTCTGGTCTACACTACAGACCTATATCAGTATAACTATGACTCTCAGGTATGTGAAAAATCAACATCCCTGAGCAATGGAGTTATATAGATCTAACCCCATGTATAGATAGTGCTATGTCAGTGGGATAGCTTCTCCCACTGACATAGTTACCGCCTCTTGGGGAGATGGATTAACTACACCAACAGGAGAACTCTCTCTCCTCGGCTTAGAGCATCTTCATTAAAGTGCTACAGCAACACAGCTGTATCAGTGCCGCTGTGCTGATGCAATGTTTTAAGTATAGACTTGCCCTGTGTAACTCACCAACCAGAAAAGAAGCACTAACTAATGCAAAAACCTGGGTTCCTACAGGTGTTAGATCCTGTCCACAAGAAAGCCCACTGAAAACAAATGAGCCATTGTGAAACATCAAAGAACAAAGCAACAGAATTGCATTCCTTCCCCTCACCCTCTGCATGAAAAGGAGACCTGCAGGTGAACCCATCCCATCAGCTTGAATTCTGGGAAGAAGTGAATAAAAATCTCTGACAAGAAGAAACTGGAGCTTTTATGTTGCTTGGACTCTGAAGGGCAAGATTTCTAAGCATAAGCAAGGAATCCCCAGTGCTTGTCCTGGGTTAGCCCAAAAGGACATATGGAACAATAGGGAGCGAGGGATAGCTCAGTGATTTGAGCATTGCCCTGCTAAACCCAGGCTTGTGAATTCAATCCTTGAAGGCACCACTTAGGGATCTGGGGCAAAATCAGTACTTGGTCCTGCTAGTGAAGGCAGGGGCCTGGACTCAATGACCTTTCAGGGTCCCTTCCAGTTCTATGAGATAGGTATATCTCCATATATTTTTATTATAACTTGCTTATTATAGAAGTTTCTATCACCTTATGAAAACTAAGACTGTAACTCATTTTTGTGTGTGTGTATGTTTATCTGCTTTAACCTTGTAAATACTTCTCATTTCTTTTTCTTAGTTAGTAAATCTTGTTAGTTTAGTATAGCATTGTCTTTGGTGTAAAATCTAAAGGTCAATTCACCTGGGGTAAGTGACCAGTCCTTTGTAATTGGGAGTAAGCTGAATATTGTTGTGATTTTTCATGTAAGAGAACATCTATCACAAAGGCAAGCTTGCCTAAGTGGCAAGATAAACAGGAGTAACCAAAGGGACTGTCTGTGACTCCACGTTAAGGCTGTTGCAGTGCCTTAAAGAGTTTACACTTGACACTTAGTTGGAGAAATCGAAGTATAAAATTCACAACCAGTTTGGGGTTTGGGCCCTGCTTCTTAACAGTCTGCCCTGAGGTTGGTATCCATGCTTTGGAGGCACTCCAGATGGCCTGCAGTTATATGTTTCTCGAGCTATTACACTGTTCATACCCTCTAGAGAGAAAGCAAAGTGAAGATCCTGGGCTATTTAGGCAGTCTGGCTTGATGGGAGTATCACAGTGTAGGTAGAGAACTGGTCAGAAGGGAGACAGACATGGGTCTCTACCCAACAGAGGTAACATCTGGGAGCCAGAATCCTAAAAGTGGGTGCCCTTGGTGGACCAGGTGCAGTTGCCCTGAACTGTAATAACATAAGAATTGCCATATTGGGTCACATCAATGGTCCATCTATCCCAGTAGCCTGTCTGCAACAATACCAGAGCTTCAGAGGGAATATATAGAATAGGGCAATTTTAGCACGATCTGGCCCTATATTCCCCACCCAGCATCTGGCAGTCAGAGATTTAGAATCACACCGAGCATGGGGCTTTACATCCCTGGCCATCTTGGCTAATAGTCAATGATAGACCTATTCTCAACGAACTTATCTAGTTCTTTTCTGAACCCAGTTAGACTTTTGGCCATCACAAAATCCCATGGCAATGAGTTCTACAGGTTAATTTTTTGTTGCATGAAAAACTATTTCCTCTTGTTTGTATTAAACCCACTGCCTATTAATTTAATTGAGTGATCTCTGTTTTTTGTACTGTGGAAAAGGGTAAATAACACTTTTGGAGTCACTTTTTCCACACCATTCGTGATTTTATAGACCTTATAGTTTAGTCATTTCTTTTCTAAGCTGACCTGACCTAAGCATTTTAGTCTCTCCTTGTGTGGAAGCTGTTCCATACTCTGGATCATCTTTGTTCTCCTTCTCTGAATCTCTTCCAATTCCACCATATCCTTTTTGAGATGGGATGACCAGAATTGGACACAGTATTCAAGGTGTAGAGCATACTATGGATCTATATAGTGGCATTATATTTTCTGTCTTATTTTCTATCCCTTTCCTAATAGTTCATAACATTTTGTTAGACTTTTTTGACCACTATTGCACATTGAACTAACGTTTTCAGAAAACTATCCATAATGACTCCAGGATCACTCTCTGGAGTGGTAATTTAGCTAATTTTGAACCCATCATTTTATATATGTAGTTGGGATTCTTTTTTCCAATATGCATTGGTTATTGCACTTATCAGTATTGAATTTTGTTTCATTTTGTTGCCTTATCACCTGTTTTTGCGAGATACCCCTTGTAGTACTTCACAGTCAGCTTTGGACTTAACTATCCTGTTTTAATTTTGTACCATCTGTAAAGTTTGTCACTTTACTATTTATTCCCTTTTCCAGATCATTAATAAATATCTTGAACAGCACAAATCCTATTACAGATCTTTAGGGGACCCTGCTATTTATCTTTCTCCCTCCTGAAAACTGGCCATTTATTCCTACCCTTTGTTTCCTTTCTTATAACCAGTTATTGAGGCTAACTTCCATCTTATCCCATGACTGCTTAGTTTCCTTAAGAGCCTATGGTTAGGGACATTGTCAAAGGCTTTCTGAAAATCCAAGTACACTATCACTATATCAACCGGATCACCCTTATCTACATGCTCGCTGATATACTCAAAGAATTTTAATAGACTGGTGAGGCATGATTTCCCTTCATAAAAGTAATGTTGCCTCTTCCCCCAACATATTGTATTCATCTATGTGTCTGATAATTCTGTTCTTTACTGTAGTTTCTACCAGTTTTCCCAATACTGAAGTTAGGCTCACTCCAATCACAAGGATTGCCTCTGGAGCCTTTAAAAAAATCATTGTTACATTAGCTACCCTCCAGTCATCTGGTACAGAGAATGATTTAAGCAATAGGTTGCATAGCACAATTAGTAGTTCTGCAATTTCATATTTGAGTTCCTTCAGAACTCTTGGGTGAATACCATCTGGTCCTGGTGACTTATTACTCTTTAATTTATCAATTTGTTCTAAAACTTCTTCTCTTGACACACAGTGTGGGACAGTATTTCACATCTGTTGCCCAAAAAGAATAGCTCTGATGAGGATATTGCCCTCATATCCTCTGCACTGAACACCAATGCAAAGAATTCATTTTATTCTCTGCAATGGCCTTCTCTTCCTTGAGTGCTCCTTTAGCACCTTTTTCATCCACTGGCTCTACTGCCTGTTTGGCAGGCTTCCTGCTTCTGATGTACTTTTAAAAATTCTTACTGCTAATAAGACAAGAAGTAATAGATTTTAAGGTGAGCAGGGATGTTTGGAGCCATCCAGTCTGACCTTCTGTATAACAGAGGTCATAGAATTTCTGCCAATATATCTTGTATTGGAGGGAATTATTGTTCCCTATTACATAAATTAACACTATAACAAGTTCAATAACTTGTGAATGAACTAGAGCATCTCTTTTAGAATCTTGATTTAAAGACTCCAAGTGATAATAAATTCACCACCACCCTTGATTCACTGTTCCTGTGGTTAAATATCCTTGCTGTTAAAATGCTGTACCTATTCCAATTAGAATTTCTCCAACTTTAGTTCTGATTGTGTTATTCCTATGTCTGTTATTTTACAGATCCATCTAATAGCACCTATCTTTTCCCTGCGTACTTAGACTGTAATTAAGTTGCATCTTAACCTTCTCTTTGGTAAGATAAATACTTTGACCTTCTTAAATATTTCATTCTAACACATGCTTTCCAGATAACAAATAATTTTTGAGATATTCTCTGAATCTTTCTCATTTTTCAACATCTTTTTCATAGTGTGGACACTTTAAGAAAGAGAAAATGTTTCTAGATACTAAAATATAAGGAAAAAACTTCCTGAGAGTGAGATCTTTTAAGCTGAGAGTGAGATCTTCTAACTACCAAAGGGAAGTGGTAACTGCTTGGGACACTGAGGAAATCTAAAATTAGATTTGAGTAAATGTAAACTAGAAAATAATCCTGCAGTGGCAGGAAGATGGACTAAATGACTTCACAGGTCTTTTCCTTCTCTAGTGGCCCTTATTCTGTAATTATGAAAAGCTAGGGTTTTTTAATACATGTTCAAATGGTTAATTAGAAGCGCCGGTAGGGATCATGGACTTTAAGTAGCTCCTTGTTCCTTGATTTTAAAACAAAATCTAGTGCTAAACTCCACACCAGGAAACTTCATTAGCTAAGCTTGTGTTTTCCATTTATTTTCAGTAGGAAGTGCTTAGTAGCAGTTTCTTCCAAAAATATAAGTGTAACCCTTTATTTAAAAAGCAGCTGTGGAAAAAATGGGATTGAATCGCTTTTCTAAGAGACCTAATTTGCATTATTCAAGCAAACTGGGTTGTTGTGTAAAAATTAAATTATTTTCCCTTCACTACATTTTCAGTTTCTTCCAGTGTGCATGGATATGGAGACACAATCACATGTCAGAATTAAATACTAATATATTCATTGAAAAAGGGGTCAGCCTCGAACAGCTGCAAAAATTTGATACTTTCTAGCATAGTTTGTTCTAGTCTAACCTCACTTTTCTCAAGTGTTCTTTAAACTGGGCTTTTATGTCAGAAGTAGAATGGTCATGAATGATTCAACACTTATCTGTATTTTCCCTCTATACATTAACCCGTATCAAACACTCAATTATTCATTTAGACACATATAATTTCACCAACATAATTCTGTCACATTCTTGGTTGGAATCCAGACCAGTGAGGGGTTGTGGCACCACCTCAGAATGCTTTGTTTTTGTAGCTCCCAACCTGGGCCTCTCACAAAGCCTACCAGCATGCAGGTCGCACCCTGACTAACTGTGTGCTAGACAGTCCTGGTTCAGTAAGTCTGACCCCTGCAGCCTGTCTAAAGCCTCACAACCCCACTCTGGCTTCCACCAGCCTGGGTTACAACCAACAGGGTGACCCCAACACACTCCCAGTCCCGGACTTTCCCTAAATATGTGTTCTGCAATGTCCAGCCCTCTCTGGACAGGTCAGATATTAAGATTCATTGCCCCGGTAAAAAGTCAATATTCAACAGTTTGTTACTTTAACTGGAGTTACCAAACAGTTCAATTTAAACGCAACACTGGATTGGTTTAGATTAAATATAAAACAAGTTCATTAACAAAAGAATAAAGGGTTTTTAATGAATCCAGGTATAGGAGATAACCATTTCTAACTTTAACAGCAAATAAAAGTGAAAACACACATCTAAAAGTCTAAAACAATCTAGTAAGTTTTGGTTCAGGGCTTCTGTTCAAGATGGCCTTTCTCACCCTTAGTCTTCCAGCAAGATGGTAACTGACCCTCTCTTTGATTAGGATCCCTTCCAGAGGCCCAAAGGTGCTCATGCCTTTGTCTTCTTAGGTGAAAGAGATAACTTGGTGTTTTCTGCCCCTTTCTTTGATAGTCCACAGAACCTTTGAAGTGGATTCTTCTGAAGATTACCACTCAAAGCAAAGTTTATTCAAACAGCAAGGAAAGCGATATGGAGTTTGGTGATGAAGAAGGCTCCATGACCTTTCTCCCCCACCTGTGTTTGCTGAAATGCAAATTACTCTGTCTCCTGCCGTCTCTTCCCCCTGCTGTCTTGCTGGCCCTGTTTACTACTTATACATAAATTGAGGTAAACATGCATCCCTTTGTTTAGGATAAGCCTGTTTAACAACATTTGCTTAGGCAGAGCTGTGCAGTTTTGAATGTCTGCTAATAATATTATAAGGGGGAGATTTCATAACTTTACACAATGTTGCTACACGCATTTTACCATTATATTATTGACCAGAGAGTTATTAGTTTTCAAATGATATCTCACAAGGCATATTTTGTACAAAGATATTACAATGGTATATAGGGTATGAATACAGGGGTGCTTTCCATCAAAAATTCCTTAGGATAACCAAGTATTAAATCCATAATACCAGGACTTATAAACAGAGTTTGTTTTTATCATTTCTCTCTCCAATTCCCATCCTTAATTTAAAAAATTATCCCATCAGGTGATGCTTATTTATCTGATCAGGTGATGCCTCTAAAGAAATCTTAATTGGTATTCTGTTTTCTCAGACTTTCTTAATTCCCAGGAAATGAAATACGGTTCATATGTGTTTGAGTATTAAAACCTCTCTCTCTTAGACAAGACCTCCCTTGCAAAGGGGGCACAGCTAACTCAGTGACAAAAATCCAGTTCCTAAGCGACCAGAGTAGCTAGTGAACAGGAGCAGCAAACAGGGAAGTTTTGCCAGGGAGTTCTCCAGGACACCAGGAAGGGGGAGAGACTATGTGATCCTGGAGGTGAGTATATATTACCAACTCACCTGACCAGGATGGTGAAGCTGATTGTGAAATATTCAGGGAGACTGCAGAGGCTACAAAAGTGAAAATGCAATAAAATTGGGGAATTTCAATTATCCTCATATTGACTGGGTATATTCCACTTCAGGAAGGGATGCAGAGATAAAATGTCTAGACACATTAAGTGAATGCTTGAAGCAACTTGCCTCTCCTCTTGTGGGTTCTATGACAATTCTTGATTTAGTCCTAGATATAACACAGGATCTGGTCCAACAGGGGAATATAACTGATCTGTTTAGTAATAACTACCATAATGTAATTACATTTAACAAGGAAGGAAAATGCCACAGAAAAGAACCACAGTAGCATTTAACTTCAAAAAAGGGAACTACACAAAAATGAGGAATCTAGTTAAACAGAAATTAAAATCAACAGTCATAAGGGTAAAATGCCTGCAAACTGTATGGAAAATATATAAAAACACCATAATAGAGGCTCATACTAAAGGTATACCTCCCACCTCACCCCCGATTTGGGGTCTGAGGACTAAAAAAGTGCTACCATGGCTAAACAGCAGCATAAACGTGGTTTAGAGATAAAAAGGCATTCTTTAAAAACTGGAAGTGAAATCCTAGTGAAGAAAATAGAAAGAAGCATAATCTCTGGCAAGTCAAGGACCAAAGTATAAGAAGACTGGCCAAGAAAGAGTTTGAAGAGCAACTAGCTAAGGACACACAAACTAATAGCCAAAAACAAAAAAAAAATAGTAAATGCATCAGAAGCAGGAAGCCTGCCAAACAGGTAGTGGGGGCCACTGGACAATCAAGGTGTTAAAGGAGCACTCAAGGAAGACAAGGCCTTTGCAAAGAAGCTAAATTAATTCTTTGCATCAGTCTTCACTGCAGAGAATATGGAGGAAATTCCCACACCTGAGCCATTCTTTTTAGGAGACATATCTGAGGAAATGTCCCAGATTGAGGTGTCAATAGAGGAGGATTTGGAACACATTGATAAATTAAACAGTTATAAGTCACCAGGACTAGATGCTATTCACCCAAGAGTTCTGAAGGAACTCAAGTATGAAAATTGCAGAACTACTGTTATATGTAACATATCACTTACAAGTACAGGCCTAACTTCAGTACCAGACAAATTAGTTGAAACTACAGTAAAATTATCACACACAGAGGTAAACACGATATGTTGGGGAAGAGTTAATATGGCTTCTGTAAAGGGAAATCATGCCTCACCAATCTATTAGAATTCTTTGAGGGGGTCAACAAGCATGTGGATAAGGATAATCCAGTCAGTCAATGTACTATACTATGACTTTTAGAAAGCCTTTGACAAGGTCCCTCACCAAAGCCTCTTAAGCTAAGTTAGCAGTCATAGGATAAGAGGGAAGTCCTCTCATGGATCAGTAACTGGTTAAAAGATAGGAAACAAAAGGTAGGGATAAATGGTCAGTTTTCACAGTGGAGAGAGATAAATAGCAGAATCCCCCAAGGATCTGTACTGGGACCCGTGATGTTCAACATAGTCAGAGATTATCTGGAAAAAGGGGTAAACAGTGTGATGGCAAAATTTGCAGACAATACATTGCAAAGAGTTAGGGATGTGTCCTAACTTTGTTGCCCAGTCACTCACTAAACTGAGTGACTGGGCAACAAAATAGCAGATGATATTCAATGTTGATAAGTAGGGCCCTACCAATTTCACGGCCATAAAAAATGTGTCATGGATTGTGAAATAAGCTTTTCCCCCCATGAAATATGATGTCCCCTTGTATCTAGGAGTGCCCCAGCAAAGGGGGCTTCTAGCTCCAGGGACAGGACTTGTCCAACCCCTGCACAGCTGCTCAGGTGGGGGAGGACTAGAACCACCTCCAAGTGCCTCCCCCTGCTGCAGGATGCTCTGGGATTCCTGCAGCTGGAGGAGGCTTGTGAAGTTGGATCCGATCTTCCCTGTGCTGCTGGGAGCGTCCCAGCAAAGGGGTCTCCTAGCTGATAGTCTGGGAAGGGCTGGGGCAGGACAGGACTTACCCAAGAGTACCCCTGCAAGGAAAGGGCATCTCTCAGCTGCAGATAGCTCTGCACGCTGTCCTCGCCACTCTGTCCAGCTCTGAAGGCAGCACAGAAGTGAGGGTGATAATCCCATGACCTACCTACAATAGGTTTGCCAAACCACCCCCATCACCCTCCACACTCTCTCTCACACACACGCACACACAAAATCTCCTTTTGGGTCGGGACCTCCACGGTTATAACACCATGAAATTTCAGATTTAAACATCTGAAAATGTGAAATTTACCAATTTTCAAATCCTATGGCCATGAAATTGACCATAATGGACTGTGAATTTGGTAGGGCCCTATTAATAAGTGCAAAGCAACACACTGAAAAAACAATCCCAACTATACATACAAAACGAGGGGGTCTAAATTAGTTGTTACCACTCAAGAAAGATCTTGAAGTCATCATGGATAGTTCTCTGAAAATATCCACTCAATGTGCAGTGGATGTCTAACAGAATCAGAATGTTGGCAACCATTAGGTAAAGGGATAGAAAACAAAACAAAAATATCATAATGTCACTATATAAATCCATGATATACCCACACCTTCAATACTGCCTGCAGTTCTGGTGACCTCATATCCAAAAAGATATATTAGAACTGGAAAAGGTCCAGAGAAGGGCAACGAAAATGATTAGGGTATAAAACAACTTCCATATGAGGAGGGATTAAAAAGACTCAGGAGAGGTCTACACTAGAAACTTGCATCAGCACAGTTGCACCAGTGTAGCTGCACCACTGTAGCCCTTCTGGTGAAGTTGCTCGTCTAAGCCAGGGATCAGCAACCTTTGGAATGCAGCTCGCCAGGGTAAGCACCCTGGAGGGCCGGGTCGGTTTGTTTACCTGCCACATCCGCAGGTTCAGCCAACTGCGGCTCCCATTCACAGCAAACTGCAGCCAGTGGGAGCCGCGATCGGCCTAACCTGTGGACGCGGCAGGTAAACAAACCGGCCCAGCCTGCCAGGGTGCTTAGCCTGGCGAGCTGCGTGCCAAAGGTTGCCAATCCCTGGTTTAAGCCAATGGGAGAGACCTCTCTGCTGGCTTAATAACTCTACCTCCATGAGAGGCAGTAGCTATGTCACCAGCACTTGGGTCGGTATAAGTATGTCACTCAGGGGTGTGAATTATTTACAGCCCTGAGCAGCGTAGTTATACTGAAGTAATTCTGTATCATAGACCAGGGCTCAGACAGTTCAGCTTAGAAAAGAAATGACTAAGGAGGGATATGGTAGAAATCTTTAAATCATGAGTGGTATGGAGAAAAGTGAATAGGAAAGTGTTATTTATCCTTTCGCATAACACAAGAAACAGGGGTAACCCAATTAAATTAATAGGCAACAGGTTTAAAACAAACAAAAAGTAGTATTTCTTCACACAAAACCCTGTGTAACTCGTTACCAGTGGATGTTGTGAAGGCCGAAAGCATAACTGGGTTCAAAATCTAATTAGATAAGGTCATGAAGGATAGGTCTATTAGCCAGGCTTCAGGTGTCCCTAAACCTCCAACTGCCAGAAGCTGAGACTGGATGACAGAGGATGGATTACTCAACATTGCCCTGTTCTGTTCATTCCCTCTGAAGCATCTGGCCACTGTCAGAGGCAGGATACCATTGGCTTGATCCAGCAAAGTTGTTCTTATGATTGAATCCCACATTTCTCTTTTGCTGCAGTGTAAAATATTAGTTGTTTTTTAAATAATGGGTTAACTTGTATTTGTTTTATTGTTGTTTGCTTATTTATTATTGTTTTTAAGACATTGCTGCTAGACACTTCTTACTTAAACTAATTTGAAAACAAAAGCTTAGTTAATGAAGTCTCTTGGTGCAGCAGTTTAACATTAGATTTTGTTTTTCAAATTAAGGAACCAAGAGTTTCTCTCATCAAATTAAAAGAACAATTAAGAATGCAACTCTCACCCTCCCCTCATGGAAAAATCTTACAGAATTTAAGAGGAATGGTTAACATGTAGGTGTCTTTAAAAAGCCCTACAGAGGTTATCGAATAAGTACAAAAAAATTCCAGGATGATTTAAAAATTTTAAAATTACAGACTCTTAAATGCTGTAAAATTAGGAAATTCCACATAATTCCTTTTGCAATCCTGGTATATTTCAATTCAGATTTACAGCTGGGGAAAAAAAAAAAAAAAGTTGACTTTGTGAACACTAGAAAAGCATGCCCTGCTCTGAGCATTATTCTTGCTAACTTTCCCTTGTTTAGAGAAAACGTCTCATTCACTTTATCTATGATCTCTAAATGCATTTGACCAGAAAAACCTTCCAGCAACTTTGGCTTATTCAGTTATGGAGAGCAGTCTGTCCTTAGCTAAGTCATCTAAAAAATAAAAATTCAATGACACTGTGGCAAACTGCACTGGCACAAGTCACAGTTTGTAATGAGGTAGCTGCACCACTAACGAGGGGGGGGGAAGAAGGGCGGTGGGAGAGAATCAACAGGCCAGATTCTAAAAACCATAGGTGCTGGAACCAGGGATGCTGGGGGTGAAGTGACAGCCCCGAGATTCCACAGCAGGTAAATGGCAGAATTGGTAATAGAACCCAGGTTTTCAGAGTCCCTGTCTAGTGCCCTATCTTCAGACCACACTGCCACTCCAGTAAATAAATTGTGCCATATATATATATATATATATATATATATATATATATATATATACACACACACACACACACACCAGGACAATTAACACCAGGGAGGATAAATCGTATTTAAGCTAAAGGACCATGCTGACAGAAGAACAAATGGGTATAAACTGACCATGGATCAAATTAGGCTGGAAATTAGAGGAAGAGAATCTCACCCATGAATCTTCTTATATTCCTGACTAGATGCAATAGGAAAGCTTAGGGACCTCTCATCCCAGATGATGACCAGACTTTCAAGATATTTGTACAGTGAATTTAGCTCTTCTCTTCACATCTTCCTTTACAAATGTACATGCATAACTAGGAAGGATTTTTTCCTCCTCCTCTGCTGTTTTCTTTGTCACTTTCTACCCCAACAAGTATGTTGTGAATAGAATGCTATCTTCTGTATATCTAGTGTTTAGTATGTGAATGCATAAAATGAGTTAGCCTATGTCTGTCTTTAGATAATTAGTACTTTAGAGCAGGGAATATGTCTTCTTATATGTTTGTATGGTACCCAGCAGAATAAGGCTCTATTTCTTATTGGCAGTTTGGATGCTCCCACAGTAAAAATAATGAATAATAATAAAACACTGCAGGGAGCTTTTACTTCAGTGAACCTGATTGTGTATTCTATTATCAAATTTTTAAAGACAGAAGATGTGGTGTAAGATTTTATTTTTTAATTATTGTTGAGAAGTGGAATGGCATTCTTGCTGTCAAATACAGATGTATCCCTTTGGGGGATTGGAAGATTTTTATTGAGAGTTTTCCCATGAGAAAATGCTGTTTTGATAAAATCAAAGTGGTGTAATTTAGTTTAGAAAATAATTTGGGGAAAGTGTTTGAAAATGACAAAGTTTTTATTTTTTCTTTCTTTGTTTCAAAATGGCTGGTTTGACATTTCTTTATTTTATATTTTTAAAAGTTTAAATAAATGGTTGCAACTGACTGATTTTCTTTCCATAATTTTGTTTTGTGAAAATGTTTGGCTTTTGGCCTGATTTGGGATGGACTTTTCCTTGAAAACACAATATTTTTGTAATATGAAAAATACATTTTCTGACCAGCTCTAGCATGCATGTGTTGTACGTGTGAATATCAAACAACATTTAAAAATTAAGTTTAAAAAAAACAAACTATGCATTTACAGAGATTAGCAGAAAAGAAAGTTGCAGTATGACAGTCATTTAAATTGAAGATAAATTATAGTTTTATATTAGTAACAATACAAAGTAAAAAATGTGAAAGTATCATTTTATTTTAACCTGACAATACCCTTTTACCTAAATAAAATTTAAAGTAATTTCTTAGTGATTATATATGAAAAATTTCCTTTAGAGGAAACAGTTTTACAGTTCAGAGTAAAAAACAATTCATATGCTTAATGTTAAGCATGTGAGTGTTTGCATGATAGGAGCCTTGAGCTATACATTTTCTGCACTATTGTTGGTAAATTATACAAAAAAGCTGCTAGCCCTTTTCAGTTATTTGTGGAGGGTATATATTATGGTGATTTTTAAGTGTAGCCAAAACAGATGTCTGATTATATTTGGAATCAAACAAAACGGGCATAACAAATTCTGGACCTAGTCACTGTAATTTCAGATCAACATCTTGAAATAAAAAAACTATATTGACATTTTAAGCAAAAAAAAATCAAAATAAAGCAATATTTTATATTGATACTAACTGAAAACTATCATTTCATTTCCAAATGTCAACTCAAAACCAAAGTCGTTGTTTCAACACTTCTTGTGGGAAAATTGTAATTTATATTGGATTTGATTTTTTCCTGTGGAAAAATTTAAGTTTCAACATAACTATTTTTGAAGGAAATGTTCCCATACAAGAAATTTCAACTAGCTCAATATGTATTTCAATGGGA
Source organism: Trachemys scripta elegans (assembly GCF_013100865.1). NCBI lineage: Eukaryota > Metazoa > Chordata > Testudines > Emydidae > Trachemys > Trachemys scripta. The sequence goes on along the minus strand of NC_048299.1, from coordinate 233,465,797 downwards.
GTTTCTCTCAACTAAGGACCAAATATTTGGTCTATTAAAATATTTGTACAACTGAGCAGGGCATTAGCAACAGCTAGGATATTTACAAAACCATTACATTTCTACTATATTAGTGATCTATTATTAGCTGGATATAGACATTGAACATATGTTATATCTGTCTACAACTTTCCCTTAACAACTTTCCTCTATTTTATGCAGAAAGTTTTACATCAGTTGAATATAAATCTTGATATTTTCAATCTTAAACACACCTAAATAACATTACATGGGAAATATTAGTTTACTAGAGAAAGGGATGACTAATAAGACTGAAAGAAAAATCTTGTTGCTTTATTCTCAACTTAAATATACATAAGAAAAATGGTAATGTAATTGAAACATTAATTCTACTGATTAATTAAGCGTCAGTGAACAAATTATTTATTATCACTACTTGAAGTGTTTAAATTCTTTATGATCCTCAGTAACTGACACTTAAACATGAGTTCTCCAGGTGAAGGAGGAGCAATACAGCATCCTTTTGGGGTAAGTGACTGTCTGTAGTGTGTGTTTGTTTGTATTTGAGGGTTACTTGCTGTGTGCTGAGCTTGTGTTTGTCAGTCTGTTTGTTTGTTTTGGTTGTTTGAAGGACCGTGTGCTGTGGCTGGCAGTTGGAAGCTGTGAGCTTCAAAGGAAGGTTTGAAAGCTAGAAGCCTCTGGTAAGTGGCTGAGCCTTAATCAGTGGGCGGGGCATTCATACAGGCCAGGGCTTTATAAAGCAGCGCACAAGCGACCAGGGAGCTTTGCGACCAGGGGCTGCTAACAGGGAGTTTCGCAAGGGAGTTAGGAAGGGGGCGAGGTTCCCTTGCCGGTTCCATCTGTTTTCTCTTGATTCCCCTTAATACCTATAAAGCAACTACATTCTAACTTTTTGCTTAAACAACCCTTTCAGCTGACAGGGGGCTGCAGACAGGAGTTTGACAGAGGGAGGCTTACGATGGTTAGGAAGACCCGCAACACCTGTGCCAGCACTGCTACTGTTTCCTCCACCTGTGCCTGTAGCCAGACAGAGTGCCTAAGCATGGATGCCTCTACCCAGATCCTGGTGTGGTTTTGCAAAGACTGTAACTTGCAATTTCCACTTACTGATATCCAGGCTGGGGGGACCATCCAATGTGAGAAGTGCCTGCTGGTGGAATCTCTCAGGCAGCAGGTGGGAGAGCTACAGGAGGAGGTGGCTAGGTTGAGGAGCATCCGTATCCACGAGCAATTCCTCGACAGTGTCCATGTGGAGACAGCTGAGGTAGCTGTCCCAGGACACAGGACTGCTGATACACCACTGGTGGAGGAGGAGATGGCTCAGGGTGGACACTGGCAGCTGGTTACTTCTGGCAGCAGGCAGTGCTCCACCCTTGCTCCGAACCCTCCTGCTGTGGTTATAGGTAACCGTTATGCTCTTCTTGACACAAGAAAGAAGGAATCACTCCCTACAGTAAAGGAGGAGAAGCCTCGTACCCCTAAGGCTGGAAAGTCTGCTGCCACCACTGCGAATAGGAAACGTAGGGTAGTGGTGGTCGGAGACTCTCTGCTGAGGGGGACGGAGGCGCCCATCTGTCACCCTGACATTTCATCTCGGGAGGTATGCTGCCTGCCGGGGGCCCGTATCCGAGACGTTACGGAGGCATTGTTGAGGATTATCCAGCCCTCTGACTACTACCCCATGCTACTCATCCATGTGGGCACAAATGATACTGCGCGGTGTGACACTGAGCGGATCAAGAGTGACTACAGGGCTCTGGGAGTACGGGTAAAGGAGTTTGGAGTGCAGGTGGTATTCTCTTCAATTCTTCCTGTCAAAGGTAGGGGCCCGGGCAGAGACAGATGCATCATGGAGGTGAATGCCTGGCTGCGAAGATGGTGTCGCCAGGAGGGCTTTGGCTTCCTAGACCATGGGATGCTATTCGAGGAAGGACTGCTAGGCAGAGATGGCGTTCACCTTTCGAGGAGAGGAAAGACCCTATTCGGACACAGACTGGCTAACCTAGTGAGGAGGGCTTTAAACTAGGTTCGACGGGGACAGGTGAGCAAAGCCCACAGGTAAGTGGGGAACATGGAGACCGGGGAGATGGGTCGGAAACGAGAGGGAGTGTGGGCTATATTGGCAGAGAGAAAGGAGAGTCAGGACAAAACTGGGAGGAAAGATCAAACCAGTATCTTAGATGCCTATATACAAATGCGAGAAGTATGGGGAATAAGCAGGAAGAACTGGAAGTGCTAATAAATAAATACAACTATGACATTGTTGGCATCACTGAAACTTGGTGGGATAATACACATGATTGGAATGTTGGTGTGGATGGGTACAGCTTGCTCAGGAAGGATAGACAGGGGAAAAAGGGAGGAGGTGTTGCCTTATATATTAAAAATGTACACACTTGGACTGAGGTAGAGATGGACATAGGAGACGGAAGTGTTGAGAGTCTCTGGGTTAGGCTTAAAGGGGCAAAAAACAAGGGAGATGTCATGCTAGGAGTCTACTACAGGCCACCTAACCAGGTGGAAGAGGTGGATGAGGCTTTTTTCAAGCAACTAACAAAATCATCCAAAACCCAAGATTTGGTGGTGATGGGGGACTTCAACTATCCGGATATATGTTGGGAAAATAACACAGCGGGGCACAGACTATCCAACAAATTCTTGGACTGCATTGGAGACCACTTTTTATTTCAGAAGGTTGAAAAAGCTACTAGGGGGGAAGCTGTTCTAGACTTGATTTTAACAAATAGGGAGGAACTCGTTGAGAATGTGAAAGTAGAAGGCAGCCTGGGTGAAAGTGATCATGAAATCATAGAGTTTGCAATTCTAAGGAAGGGTAGAAGGGAGAACAGCAAAATAGAGACAATGGATTTCAGGAAGGCAGATTTTGGGAAGCTCAGAGAGCTGATAGGTAAGGTCCCATGGGAATCAAGACTGAGGGGAAAAACAACTGAGGAGAGTTGGCAGTTTTTCAAAGGGACACTATTAAGGGCCCAAAAGCAAGCTATTCCGCTGGTTAGGAAAGATAGAAAATGTGGCAAAAGACCACCTTGGCTTAACCACGAGATCTTGCATGATCTAAAAAATAAAAAGGAGTCATATAAAAAATGGAAACTAGGACAGATTACAAAGGATAAATATAGGCAAACAACACAGGAATGCAGGGGCAAGATTAGAAAGGCAAAGGCACAAAATTAGCTCAAACTAGCTACGGGAATAAAAGGAAACAAGACGACTTTTTATCAATACATTAGAAGCAAGAGGAAGACCAAAGACAGGGTAGGCCCACTGCTTAGTGAAGAGGGAGAAACAGTAACAGGAAACTTGGAAATGGCAGAGATGCTTAATGACTTCTTTGTTTCGGTCTTCACCGAGAAGTCTGAAGGAATGCCTAACATAGTGAATGCTAATGGGAAGGGGGTAGGTTTAGCGGATAAAATAAAAAAAGAACAAGTTAAAAATCACTTAGAAAAGTTAGATGCCTGCAAGTCACCCGGGCCTGATGAAATGCATCCTAGAATACTCAAGGAGCTAATAGAGGAGGTATCTGAGCCTCTAGCTATTATCTTTGGAAAGTCATGGGAGACGGGAGAGATTCCAGAAGACTGGAAAAGGGCAAATATAGTGCCCATCTATAAAAAGGGAAATAAAAACAACCCAGGTAACTACAGACCAGTTAGTTTAACTTCTGTGCCAGGGAAGATAATGGAGCAAGTAATTAAGGAAATCATCTGCAAACACATGGAAGGTGGTAAGGTGATAGGGAACAGCCAGCATGGATTTGTGAAGAACAAATCATGTCAAACCAATCGGATAGCTTTCTTTGATAGGATAACAAGCCTTGTGGATAAGGGTGAAGCGGTGGATGTGGTATACCTAGACTTTAGTAAGGCATTTGATACGGTCTCGCATGATATTCTTATCGATAAACTAGGCAAATACAAATTAGATGGGGCTACTATAAGGTGGGTGCATAACTGGCTGGATAACCGTACTCAGAGAGTTGTTATTAATGGTTCCCAATCCTGCTGGAAAAGCGTAACGAGTGGGGTTCCGCAGGGGTCTGTTTTGGGACCGGCTCTGTTCAATATCTTCATCAACGACTTAGATATTGGCATAGAAAGTACGCTTATTAAGTTTGCGGATGATACCAAACTGGGAGGGATTGCAACTACTTTGGAGGACAGGGTCATAATTCAAAATGATCTGGACAAATTGGAGAAATGGGCTGAGGTAAACAGGATGAAGTTTAACAAAGACAAATGCAAAGTGCTCCACTTAGGAAGGAAAAATCAATTTCACACATACAAAATGGGAAAAGACTGTCTAGGAAGGAGTACGGCAGAAAGGGATCTAGGGGTTATAGTGGACCACAAGCTAAATATGAGTCAACAGTGTGATGCTGTTGCAAAAAAAGCAAACATGATTCTGGGATGCATTAACAGGTGTGTTGTGAGCAAGACACGAGAAGTCATTCTTCCGCTCTACTCTGCTCTGGTTAGGCCTCAGCTGGAGTATTGTGTCCAGTTCTGGGCGCCGCATTTTAAAAAAGATGTGGAGAAATTGGAAAGGGTCCAAAGAAGAGCAACAAGAATGATTAAAGGTCTTGAGAACTTGACCTATGAAGGAAGGCTGAAAGAACTGGGTTTGTTTAGTTTGGAAAAGAGAAGACTGAGAGGGGACATGATAGCAGTTTTCAGGTATCTAAAAGGGTGTCATAAGGAGGAGGGAGAGAACTTGTTCACCTCAGCCTCTAAGGATAGAACCAGAAACAATGGGTTTAAACTGCAGCAAGGGAGGTCTAGGTTGGACATTAGGAAAAAGTTCCTAACTGTCAGGGTGGTTAAACACTGGAACAAATTGCCTAGGGAGGTTGTGGAATCTCCGTCTCTGGAGATATTTAAGAGTAGGTTAGATAAATGTCTATCAGGGATGGTCTAGACAGTATTTGGTCCTGCCATGCGGGCAGGGGACTGGACTCGATGACCTCTCGAGGTCCCTTCCAGTCCTATAATCTATGAATCTATGAATCTATATTGAAGGCATAGCTCTTAAAAGTATTAATTAATAATTTTATATTTCTACAAACCCAGTCAACTTTAGAATCATTCAACACACAAAGGGCCACATTGTTAATGGTAATAAGTCACCTAAAGATGCAAATAGGCAACTAGTGGGATTTACAGAAGTGCCCAATAGGAGTTAGGCACCTAGGTGCATTTGAAAGTCCCATTAGGTGTCTATCAGCAGCTTTACATGCCTAAATTATGGCCCAAAATGTTCAAAATTAAATTCATAATCTTCTCTCATTCTTTAACTGTGTAGTACCAAGCGTGTTGGACCTCCAGTACAAACAGGATCAACCACACTGATAAGGAAATTTGTCCTTCCAGTTCTGTTGATACTTATCCACAAAGTCACCAGTATAGATTAATGATGAAGTAATGAGATAATTGGGTATTGGCATGCACCACACATATTGTGGAAGAGTGTTAAATGATACCTTTTTCTTTCATTTAAAGAAACGTTTTAGGCCAAAGCTGTGGGACTCTACATTGAGCATCAATTTTGCAAAACAATGTGCTCAATATTACATTTTGAATATAAAACCTCTAATTTAGAGGAATTTAATTTCACTTCACCAATATTCAACTCTTAGTGGCTTTTGAACAGTCCAAAAGAGCAGAAACCTGAAACAAAGCAAACACTAGGTTCTGCTTCTCCTATTCATCCCATGTAACAAACCCCAAAACCAACAGGAAAAAAATGGCATCTGGAATTATTTCGGTGAGCATAGGATCAGGCCCTAGATGCATTGATTTACAAAACAATAGGGACAAAAGTATTTGTTCAGTTCTTCATGTGAACCTTCCACTGACCTCAGAGTGTGCTCATAAATACATTCAAGGACCTATTTTGCTATCAAGTGTTTGATGGAATTACTGACATTGTTACACTGGTAAAACCAGAGTTGAGCAAACATCTTCCATTACTCAAATGTATTTATTAAATTTAATACTCAAACAATTAGTAACTAACAGTTAAGTCACATCTTGGAGACACCATAGAATTTTGAGACACATACATGAAGAAAACCTTTGGTTCTGAGAATTTATATCCTCCTAATTCTCAGAGTCTTACCCAAAATGACAAATAATGAAAAGGAACAGCTAACACCAAAGCCAACAGAAGAACAGACATTAAAATAATAATTTTGCTACTTATTGGTAGTGGCAGCTAATAGATTTCAGGCAGGATGCTGAACCCACATGGAGCTCCATTGAAGTCAATGTCCATTTGCTAGCAGTTGCAGGATAGGGAACTGAATGGATAAAGTACTATGCAAACCAAGACTATACGTTTATAGTCATGAGTGAAATTCAGCCCTATACAGAGAAACAGCACCAGGCACAAGGTATAATAGGCCTTGAATGGTGTTTAGACCTCCAGCTGATCCTCTGCACAGAAATGAATTTTCCCCCACATGGACAGAATCAATTTCAGTATCAGATTGTTTGGGCCCCAATCCTTCAGACCAAAGGAGGACACATTGCCTACTTCTTGATGAGGGGTGGTGTGGCTGTGGCTCCATCTCATTTTCAAGACCACTTCAAATAAAGACATCAGCAGGAGGACAAAGAATGTTATATGATATGGGCACCAAATTTGCAAAATGGCTCATATGGAAAATTTGCATGCACACCCATTTGTGCAAGCAAAACCATCTGTCCATGCAAATGGGGATTTGCATCTGTAGAGTGGTGTTCTAGGGGAAAGTGCAGTTTTGGAAACAGTTTTGAAAACAGGTAAAAATAGCAGCTGACACCTGCAATTTTCCCTCAATCCTGGTCCCTCTTATTTTCTTATGGTTAAGAATAATAAAGATGCCCCTCTGTGTAGATATTGTTAGTGTTTGCAATCCCTCCACCCAGTAAGAAGCACAAAGTCTCCCTAAAATGAATTCCATGACCAAGATTTTCCAAATTGATTAATGATTATGGATGCCCAATTTGAGACATTTACAAGGGTGCTTGAAAATCAGGCTCTTTAAGGGTTCTCAAGTTGAGCACGCAAAATCAGATGCTTATTTTCATAGCTGACCACATTAAATTCATCTGATCACTTAAATCAGATTGTAAGCATGAAGTAAAAAAGTGTAATATACCACAAAGCATACCACAAAGTGTATCCAAAAGCCCTAATGAAAGACTGTTCTCTAAGGGTTTTTATAATTGGTAAAAAGTGCAGTTTGCAAATATGGAGTGCCAAGTAGTGGAGACAGGCCAGGGACTAAAAAAAACAAAAACCCTAATCAGAACTGGAAACCATCAGAGATTTGCTAGAATAGGAATAATATGTTGCTTCTTAATTTAATAGGTCAGGATTTGAAGCTTTGGTCTAGAAATAATCTTATGATAAAGGCCATAAAAGAGAGTTACAAAAAAAATTAAAAAGCAGTTCTTGAAGGAACCAACCCACGATAAAGAATGTCAGGATCCTGTTGAGTAAATTGGCAAATGCAAGAATGAGCAACGGCCTAATGTGACTCAAATAGCTCAAATATTGGGTAGCAAGAAAGGAACATTCAATTTACAGCTAAAGGCTGTAGCATTTGGCCAGGCAATTTCCTTCAGGTACCCATGAAAATGTTCTCCAATTTCAGGACTTTAACTGAGGACAATCAGATCAGAGTAGCTTGAACAGATGCTTGACTACCAGAAAGCACTGAAACTGCTTTGAGAAACTATTTATTCAGAGCGATGGCCAAGTAAATAGCTTTGGCATTCATCTGGAATCTGATGTTGGGAATGAAAAAGCACTACCAACAATTATGTATCGAGAATCCACAGGTGAAATCCTGATTGTTTTGAATTCAATGGGAGTCTTGTGATTGACTTCAATGCCGCCAGGATTTCAGCCCATTCCGGGCTTCAAAAATGACTCTTCAAAGTAAATGAAACATTTGTAATAGGCAAAATGTGGTTTGCAGGAAAGGATTAAACCCTGTAGACCATAGGCCTTCCCAATTAATAATGATGATAAATGTCAAGAGATTCAGCAGGTTTGGTTCAGTGTGTTTCAGATAAGCTCTCTCAAAAGTATGGAGATGTATAGGATTTGAAATCTTAGAAGGACCAGCTCTGTCCTGATGTTTCCAGGAAAGCAGGAAGCACTGCAGAATAGATTCTCACTATTTTCTGCAGCTTCCTCGTCTACTCTGATGCTTTCTTGCCCTGCAAAATGCCACTCTGACAAGTCTGGTGCACTCCACAGATTGGACAAACACCACAATGGCAAAAATAGTGATTATGAATTATTCACCCCAAAAAGAAAAATAGGATGGTTTGAGCTTCAGGCTAATAGATGGGAGGTAGATCATATTTGATCTGAAGTGTTTTGCTACCACAGGCATTTTGACCAAAATAAATGTCTGCTTCTTGGGATGATTGCCAAAAGAACAGATTCACTTAAATGAATTGCAGTGACTCCTAATAATAGTTAACTGGCCCACCTAATCCGTTTAGATAGCACATCTGGTGTTGCCTGCTAGCCTATTCACAGTTCACTTGTGTGGCATTTGCTAGCATAAACTGCCTGCTGTGAAGTCCCTTTTGCTGCTTCACTGCTGAATTCTGGCAGCTAAATAAGTAGATCTTGCCTTGCCTGGTGATGTTTAATATTTTCTTCACTGCATTTTCAGCATTAGATAGTTCAGCATATTAAAAAGCCAGACTGGTATAAAAAGCCATAGAGTAGACACAAGTACTTAAAGATGACCTGCCAATCATTCAGCTACTTTAGAATTGTGTGCTGGATGCTCCAGATAAAGAGACGAAGAATGTCAGTCTAGGATAGCTGTTTTGACACATTCTGTAAATTAACTAACACTGACATTGAATCAAACAATAAAGAAAACAAGTTTCAAAATCTCAGATAAAGTTTGGAATCAAGTAAAACTATCTGAAGTTCTAACTACAAAACGTAGAAATCTACAAACCAGGCTACTTACCTGAAAATCTACCCCAACAACCTTGGTGAGCAAACTCCTGGAGTTAACACCAGTTAAGAACTTTAGGGTTAAGTAGATGGGAAAAATTCTCTCACTTTTACTCCCCCTGCCTCTTTTTCACCCTGAGTGAAAAAGGGTTTAAAATAAGTACATTTCACACATAAAATTAAAAAAGAATTAACATTTTACATTTTGTTTGAATTTTTTTTGTAAAGTTTTTCATTTTTTCCAACAAAAACCTTTCATGTAATTTTGTGGGGAAAATACTGCTCTCATTGGATCATTTCCAAATATGCAAAAAAAAAGCTAAATTTACCACAAGCATTATTTGAAATAATTAAACTAGATTTAGACACTGAAAAGAATGATTAGGTGAAATTAGAATTTGTATGTACTGGAAATAAGACTAACCATTCAGAAAACAGTTTTGTAACTAGCCAAATGGCCTAGAGTGGTTGCATAGGTAACTGAGAATATTTTTGCACAGCATCTAATATAATAGGGGTCTGGTCCATCACTAGGGCTCCTTAGCTCTACAGAATACAAATAATTAATAATAATCATCTGTATGTAATCTAGCTAGACAGCACATGTTTATGGAAGTGGGCTTTTTAGATAGCTTAGTAAATTAAGAGGGAGTGCAGGCATCCCCTGACTTAAATCTTAACATCTGGTTGGTAACCATGGAAACAGACAACCACTTAGTGAGAGCTAGCCCCCTTCCTCTGTTTTTAACCTTATTTTTCTGCCTGATATAAAGATTGACAAAGCATCCTTAGGGTATGTCTATTCTGTAGTTGGGGTAGCAAATGCAGCACATGTAGACATACCCGAGCTAGCTTGGATCTAGCTAGCTCAGGTACCAAGAGCAGTGAAGAGGCAGCATCACAAGCAAGCCACCATGCAGCCTGGGTACATACTTTGACAGCTAACACATGCTACTACAGTTTCACTGCTAGTGATATTCATGCTATTCAAAGCTAGCTCAGGTACATCTACATATGCTGCAATCACACCTCTCATTACAAAAATAGACAGGTCCAGATTCTTATTCAGGGTAAGAGAGGCTGATTTTCTCCATTTAAGCTGATCTAGTTTGGTGCTATGAGAGATGATGGTGTAAATACCTCTTTTTGGGAAATGGTATTAGCAATCATATGATCAAAGAGTGGACCCCTCGCGGGCATGGCCCACAGTGGTTGGGTGTGGCAGAGCAGGGTCTCCATCTCTAACACCCCCTGCTGACAGCCACTCCTGCCATGCAGTGATCTGCCTGCTCTTGTGACTCAGCCCTCCAGCCACATCACATTTAGGGTATGTCTACACAGCAATAAAACACCTGCAGCTGGTCAGGCTCATGGTGCTATAAAACAGTGATGATATATTCAGCCTTGGGCTAAAGGCTGAGCCCCTCCTAACCCACAGGAAGATCAGACCCCAGCCCAATCCTGAACATCCCACTGCAGTTTTATAGCCCTGCAGCCTCAGCCCCATAGGCCTGAATCAGCTGACTTGGGCCAGCTGTAGGTATTTTATTGCAGTATAGAGATACCCTCAGTCCCACCCTTCTACAGTAAACCAAGAGTCCAGCAAACTAAACTCAGAACCTAATTCTTCACCCCTACCCATGCTCACTCCTCCACAGACTTGTCATAGACTCCTTCCCAGGCTCTAGAGAGTTATCTTCCTGCTCAGGCCGCTGCCTCCTAGGAATTTCTCTCTGGGAGCCGAGCCCACCCCCCAACTCAATACTACTATATCAAGATATTTCCATACAGCCTTTCCCGGAGAGCTGGTACAGGAACCCAGGACCTCCCTCTCCTCTTGGTTCTAGTCTAGGGAAGTGTACCAAACAGTTAAGGTCTACTCCCGCAAATATCTCACTGACTCCCTATGTATCTATCTTCACCTTCCCACAGCCCCTCCCTGAGTTTATGGTACACCTATCCATCTCTAGGCCCTACCTTCACTTCCTAATAACCAGAGCAGCTCTACTGTACTCTTCCTCCCCTTCTCTCTACAGCCCCTTCTTATCTGGGCTTCCTTCCTTTATATCCTCTACCCAGTTCCTCTCCCAGCTGGTGGTCTTCAGGGCCTGTCCCACCCTCCAGGTACAACCAGATGCACTAATTGCTCTGTCTTCTGTTAACTCTTTCTTTAGCTGTGTGAGGTATGTACCCCTTAACAACTACCTAAAGTGCACCCAGCTACTGTGGTTACAGGTGCTTCATAAATGCTTGTAATAGTAATTTAATAATGTGAAAATAGATATTAAGAATTACATGCATATATCTGTGATGAGGTGTACTCCACACTGGCCCTGCAAGAGCTGAATTGGGCCAGGTGGGCCCAATAAGCCAATAAGGCTTCAAGATGGAGGAATTAAGGGTGGAAGAAAAGCCCCAATTAGGAGAAAGCTCACCTGAGCAGAGGTGAGTTAGGCTAGTATAAACCAACCAAGCAAGCAGTAAGGGCAAAGTCTGTCTGTCTAATAGAGCAGGAAGAAGTGAACTTAGGGGAGAAGTAGGTACCTAGCCAGCCTAGCAGGAAGGGTATATCCTCAAGAGTGCAGGGTAAAAGGAGTAGCCTAGGGAATAAGTAGCAAGGTTGGGGACTGAGTGGACTTTAGCTGTATGTTGTAGGGTCCCTGGGTTGGCACCTAGAGTAGAGATAGGCCTGGGTGCCCCTGCCTGCCACTGGGGAAGTGGCCTCAGCAGGGTAATGAACTGGAAGACTGTCTAGTACACTGTGGGAGTGACAGAGACTCTGACTATACCCTGGAATTGGGGAGAATGCTGAGTGAACTGGCTGGAGGGCTGAGTCATGAAGAGACAGCAGCAACTTCTGGACAAAGAGTGAGAGACAGCATGCAACTGCAAAAAGGGATGTTGGCCTCAGACCTAATCCCTAGAATGGCCAGGAGGGGGCACCCTCTTGCAGTGATTAGAGGCCCCCCATCACAATGTTTCTTAAAAATGTATTTTAACAGTTTGGCATAGTGTGCCAAAAAGTCTGTTCACTTTCTGAACCTGGCATCTTCCTTTTAGAAAAATGAAGACATTAATTAACTACTACTTTTTTAAAAAAAACAAACATATTAAAACAATTCATTTTGCTAATTTCAATGTTTCAAAAAGTACCCTAATAGTTAGTTCTTTACTGTTTAGTGCCAGGTTTATTTTCAAAAGTGACAGAATGAGAACATTTTGAAAGAAGTTTAATTAGGCAGTGCATCTGTAATGCTATTTTTAAGTGTTACACTAGATAATCAGTTAAAGGTTTAGTGTTATTGTTTGGTTTGCAGTCCCCCCTTCCCCAATCCCAAAAAGAAATAGCTTTAATTAAAAAGTTCTTTCTTGTATATGGCAGCAAATCAAGACCGCCTAAATTACCCTGCAATGTCTGACAATAGGATAATGTGGGGAATAGGAAACTTATCAACAATTGTCCTTGTATGTTTTATTGTGTTCGTAATATTTTATTTTTTGTAGTTCCTTTTTAGTAGTGTGAACTGTCACATTATCTCAGTTCATTTAAAACTACTGGAACATTTTATTGTACTAGTATTTTTGTAAAGATTACAAATAAGCTGAACTAGCCCCATTCCCAACTGAAGATGCTTTAGCATGTCAAGGGTGCTTGGGTTTTTTGTTTTATTTTTGTAAATTTCTTTTGTTTCTCTAAATTATAAGCCTTTTTAATAAAACACAATGTTACATCTAATAGAAAATAATAAAAGCGAAGTAATTCATAACTAAAAGTAAAAATATCACAGCTTATATTTTGGGTTAATGGATTTGTGTGCTCATATAGGCAAGAACTGAATAATCTAATTTAGTGATGCAGCCTTATAAATATGATCATAGACAGTTAAATGACTAAGGATTGCACCTTATTACTGCACAGACTTACTATCTCCTCTACATTTTTAAAAGCACTGTGTGGTTTGCTGATACTAAGTTTAGTTTGTAGTGCTAGCCCCTTAGGTTTTTTTTTTTTTTTTTTTTAATTGCTAAGTTTCACAAATTCTTGCAGATCATTACACCTAAACATCCTGAAAGGGGGAAAAAGCAAAAGTAACATCAGAACTAAAAGTTTCTCACCTTGATTTTGGCTCCCCCACAAGATCCATCTGTAAAGGGGCATGCAACAAATCCTCCAAACGTGGAGGATCAGAATACTGTTCTGGGATAAGTACAAACATATGGGGAAAGGTATGCTCTGAATATTTGTGAACGTACAACCTCTCTCCAATGACAACTGTGCACCCCCATCTCCATTCCAATTATTCCTGCGCTGTTCAGTAATACTGTGCACAGGTGGGCTGGCCAGAATATGGTTCTTAAACATTGCTTATGTTGAAAAGTATGGGAAAATCCTTTCTCTGCCCTCAGGGAATCAGATGGTACCAGAACCAGTGCAGTTATACAGTGCAGGCTTGGGAGAGAACAAGATTTAGGGATAGCCTGACATGGAGCCTTAGGTTCTTAGATTCCAAGGACAGCAAGGACCATTGTGACCTTCTAGTCTGACCTCCTGTATAACACAGGCCATAGAACTTCCCCACAATAATCCCTAGAGCAGAGCTTTTAGAATAACATCCAATCTTGATGAAGATATTGCAAGTGACGGAGGATCCACCATGACCCTTGGTAAATTGTTCCAATGGTTATTACCCTCACAGTTAAAAATGTACACCATATTTCCAGTCTGAATTTGTCTAGCTTCTGCTTCCAGCCATTGGATCACGTTATACCTTTCTCTGCTAGACTGAAGACCCCATTATCAAATATTTGTTCCCCATGTAGGTACTTATAGATTGTAATCAAGGCACCCCTTAACCTTCTTTGTTAGACTCAAGGAGCTCAGTCTAGTTTGTTTATCACTATAAGGCATGTTTGTTAATCATTTAATCCTCATGGCTCTTCTCTTAACCGTCTCCAATTTATCAACATGCTTCTTGAATTGTGGACTCCAGAACTTGACATAGTATTCCAGCATTGATCATACCAGTGCCAAATACAGAGGTAAATAATGGGAATTTCAAGTAGGAGTAGAGAGGTTTATAAATCCAAGAACACATTAGCCATTTTGGCCACATCATCCTCTGGACGCTCATGTTCATCTGATTATCCATCACGACCCTGAAAACTATTTTCAGAGTCACTGCTTCCCAGAATAGAGTTCCCCACCATGTAAGTATGCCCTACATTCTTTGTTCCTAAATATATGCATTTACATTTATCCATATTAAAATGCATATTGCAGGGGTAATCAGTTATGTGTTGTCAAGATCCAAATTTCTTGGTTAAGGTATAGTCAAGATCTAGACTCCCAAGAAACATTTTTCACACAGCAATAATAAAAAGATTTCATAGTCTGGCGGTCTGGATTTGGCTCACAGTCTGCCTATTGACTACCTCTGGCATATTGTTTGCTTGAGCCCAGTTTATGGAGCAATCTGGATTGCTCTGAATCAGTGACTTGTCCTCTTCAGTATTTATCACTCCCCCAGTTCTTGACATCTGCAATCTCCAGTGATTATTTTATATTTTCTTCAGGGTTATTGAATAAAAATGTTAAATACATATGGCTAAAAACTGATCCCTGCAGGACCTCACTAGAAACACATCCACTTGATTATTATTCCCCTTTTACAATAATATTTTGAGACCTATCAGTTAGCCAGCTTTTAATCCATTTAACATGTGCCATGTTGATTTTATATCATTCTAGTTTTTGAATTAAAAGGATGTTTGGTACCAGTTCAAATGCCTTACAGAAGTCTAAGTATATTACATCAACACTATTACCTTTATCAACCCAACTTGCAATCTCATAAAAAAAAGCTATCAAGTTAGTTTGACAGGATCTATTTTCCATAAAACCATGGTGATTTGTATTAATTATAGTAACTTCCTTTAATGCTTTTATTGAGTCTTCAGGTGGTCTGAAAGGAGTGGCAAAGGCAGAGGATCCATCACTGAGCAAATCCTCCATTCCTCTGCTCAGCAGTAAGGGCATGTAACTGACATATAGGCTACTTCTGAAGTTGATGGGGGAATAGCTCTGCAGCCACTCCAGCACCTGGAGAGGGGGAAGATAATCTTCCCATATCCCCTGTGCATCTGCCCAGATCCTAGTCTAGTTACTTGGGTTGAGCATTTGTGTTCAAATTTGGACTTACATGAACCTATTAAGGTACAGGATTAGAATATGGTCCTTGATATAGAACTAATCAACAGACAATAAATATGATAAAACATGATAGCATACTCACAGCATACTCACATTCTTGGCTAGAACCACAATGCAATGCTCTTTTACTGAAGTTTTTTTATGTAGCTTGTTCACCATTAAACCAGAAGATAAAATACTCTCCTATAATTCACAGTGTGCTGTCATTGTGACAATGCTCTCATTTTTTATTTATTTAATTTACAAACCCTCATCAACTTCTTGAAATAACTTGCTTGTTTACAAGTATGTCCCGGGAGACAATAGCATTCAAATCTCTGATAAAAGTACAATCAGACAATTATCATATAATTACAACATAAAAAACACAACTCTCAGATACAATCGCAAACAATTACCATACAATTACAACATGAAAATGTATCAAGCAGAGATACACTAATACAGACAAGTACAGCTGATGGCAAATTTCGAAGCAATTGCATATAACCCTTAAAGAATTATGCACATTTATTTTTAGCTCAACAAATGTGCATACCCAAGCTTTAACAGAATTGGATAGTCGGGTCATAGCCATTCATAAGGAGTCAAGTTCACTTGTATTAAGGTTATATCATTTTTAATTTTTCAAAGATTTAAAATTCTGGTTTAAACATGAAGACTCAAATATTTATGTTCTGAATATTCACTTATCAAAATTATTGTTTTAGAGCATTCAAAATTGTGCTAGGTGCTCTCAGATCAAATATCAGAAAATACAGTCCCTATGCCAAAAAGTTAGCAATTTAATCAGACAAGATGCAACAAAGAGGTAATAAAGCAAGAAGTAAGGGGATGAGAAGGATAGACAAGGGGTCATATTCATGAGGTTACACTATTATCACGTAATCCAAAGCTCAATGGAGTCATCCTATTAACTAACATAAGCTTTAAATGGGGCCCTTTCTCAGGAAATGCTAGTGCACTTTATGGTAGAGCAGAGACCTTTTAAATTAAATAAATGTCTTTGTTGACTCGTTTCTTGTAGGCCTTGGTTCAGTGATGGATCACTGAATGATTTGTATGAAGAGAGGGCAATCACTGCGTGTATTCACTCAAAGACATTTAATACAACACGCCTAAGCTTGTTCACAGCAGCACCCTGGAAATGTCAATCAAAATATTTGACATTTAATTAGGAAAGGTATCATTACCAATATGCACTCTTAGAGATCATAGTGGCAAGTAGCTTAGGCTTTGTCTACACTAGCACTTTTGTCGGTTGGGGAAGGTAAACCCTGACTAGGGTGACCAGACATCCCATTTTTAAAAGGACAGTCCTATATTTAAACCCTCCCGCAAGTGTCCCAACTCCTTCTTAAAAATGGACAAATTGTCCCATATTTTCTCTACTGGTGGGTCCTGCTGCTGGCCGGATCCCTGCTCCCCAGACACCCACCAACTGGGGGGTCCAGTGGCTGACAATGAGGGGTGCAAGACCAGTGGTTGGGTGAAGATGCAGTGTGTGGGGCCGGCCAATCCTTCTGCTGGTCTGTCAGCACAGCCACTGCTGTGTGTGGGCTCTTGGCCAGCAGGGCCCTACCTCCAGCCCATGTCCAGCCAGCACTGGCTGTGCACTGTGAGCTGCGGTGGCTGGTAAGTGCGGGCAGGTGCCAGGCGGCGGCTGGTTACATGTCACCTCTGCTGCCCACTTATTGGACCTTTACGTGCTCCCCCTCTAACTTTCCTCAGCCTGATTTGCCCCTTCACCCTCCCCAGCTCTGCTGCTCCTCCACGTCCCCCCTCCCAGTGGGGTGCATCCCACTCCCAGGGCTGTGTGGAGAACCATCCCCTAGTCGTAGAACTCAGCTCACCAGCAGCCTGGCCAGGAGGCTCCTTCCTTCCCCCACTGCCTCTGGCTGGGCCGACACCCCAGGAAAGGCCAAGACACTCTGGCCCAGAGCACAGGCCAGGAAGAGACAAACCCTGCATGTGCCAAAACCCCGCACAGCGCTGGCACGGGGAAACCTCTCCGCCCCTCAGCTAAGCTCTGGAGTGGCAGGAGGGGAAGCGATTTCCAGCCTGTTCATGTCCTGACCCTTCAGATTCCACAGCAGCCCCCATGGCAGGGGCTTAGCACCCTCTACACCCCACCCTCCCCCAGCCCTGGGTCCTGCCCCTAGGGAGTGTGGGACTGCTCTGTCTCCTAGGCACACTCCCCTGCTGAGCCACCTCTCTGGCCAGGTTCGCTGAAGCCCCTGCAGTCAGGTTCCCTGGGCCCTGATGCACAATGCATCCTTAGGGCTTAACCCCTTCCTGCCCACGCTGTACCCAAGGCAGCTGGGTTATGTGGGTGGCCAGCAGCAGCCTGGAGGTGTTAGTTGCCTTTCGACACTGTGCGGAAAGGAAGGACAAGCTGCTTCCAGACTCCAGGGGGAGGGAGTGTGCAGAAAGAAGAGATGAACTCTGCAAAGACATGGGCCAGGTCATCCCTCCACCCCGACCCCCATGGCTGGAAGAAGCTCCCATCCCTTCCCTCCCCCACAGTGCCAAAAGGCTGCTGTTGGCCACATTCTGGTGTGAACCCTGGCAGAAACCTGGGGGGGGGGCATGTGACCCAGCATGCCCCTCCATGTGTTGCCTCAGAAAGACATGGCACCAGGTGAGGTGGATACGTCCCAGGGGCCCAGACAGGCATAGAGGGTGGAGAGCACTGGGCAGGGAGGGGAGGGTCAGTCGGTCACCCACCATGTGAAAGAGGTGTACAGGAGTGTGTGTCACCTCTCCCATGTGGGGAGGGAGGTTAGGGGTGGTGTGTCACCCCTCCCTATGAGAACCCTAAAGCCTTTAAAGATCAGAAGGTAAATAAAAAGAATCCAACTAGGCAGTATTTCTTTTTAACAGGGGCTCAGTCAACTTGATGTTAATTTGAACATTTGTACTGCATAGTTCTGACTGATTGTTGTTGAAGTCACTTGACTACAACCAGGTGGCCCGTATTCAGCATAGGGAAATATGGTCACCCTATCCCCAACCAACATAAATTTCACCAACAAAAGTGCCGGTGTGGACAGCGCTATGTCAGCGGGAGAGCATCTCCTGCCGACATAGCTACTACCGCTTGCTGGGGGAGGGGGGTTAATTATGCCGGCGGGAGAGCTCCCAGGAGACCCTACAGCAGTGCAGCTGCAGCAGTATATGCTGCTTTAAGGTTCATGGTGTAGACATAGCCTTATACTGATAGAGACTCAGATACAGAAAAAAATTAGCCTCGATAGATAAATAACGAAGTAGCTGACACACTCACCGAAGCTGCCAGGAGCTACAAGCTGATTCAGTCACATGTTTCTATTCCTACATAATTGGATAGCTGAGGGGCAGTCTTTGCTATTCTCTATATCAGCTCCATCAATGACAAATGGTCTTAGACTTTGGGCCCTACAGTCCATTTAGTTTTACATGGGCCCTAGCTTGACCACAAAGGCCACAAGGCCATGTAGGCTCCAAGACCATGCTGGTTTGATCCAGCCCACCATACCAATAGGACTATGGCCCATTTGAGGTCCAAAGTGTGTCAGCAATGCCTCAGCTATTGGTGAGTTGGGCCTCAGCTTGTGGCTGTTACTCCCAACTGGAGCTGAGTGAAATTTTATGACCAAAACTTTTTCAGCAAATGCAAGTTTGGGTCGACCAATACATAGTGAATTTATGTAGAATTCGCCAAATTGTTATTTCAAAATAATTTGGTTTTGGTTTGACCCTAACCGGTTGTTTTTCTGTTTTTCTAAATTGCTATCAGACCAAAAAATCCATTATTTGCACAGTTCTAACCATAAGCTTCAGAGTAGTCAAACACTTTTATGCCATCGCTGTAGTTTACATAGTAAGAATAAGTTGTTCATATCAATGATTATATCCTTAATACCTTGGGGGGAAAATTTCATTTCTGAAACTTATAGAGAACTTTTCCCATCCTTCCATACATATGCATTAAATGGATCATTATAATATAATAAATAACTTGATCCCTACAATCATAAAATAAAGCCCATCTGATTCATCACATTCCCTTATACTCCTATAAAAATGTAATTTTCAAACCCTTTGTGATAATATGTTGAGTTTATATTACTGCATTTTGTTTAGGCCAATGATTAATTCTAATAAACCTTGCATTGTTCTAAAAATATGTAGATCATAGTGAGAATCTGATTGAATCAGGCCATAAAATTGAACCATAAAACGATGTGTCCATATTATGGCTCAAACAAAATGTGAGGTGTAAAAAATAGTTCAGTCAAAAAGCTGACTGGAATCAAAATAAAACACTTAAATTTTGTCAACTTTTTATTTCCTTTTTGAAGTGGTAAAAATTTAATTAATAATTGTTTTTGGTTCAATCCAAAAAAATTGTTTTAATTTTTTCAGAATCGCCAGCAAACCAGAAAATCTATTATTCACACAGCATTATTCACAAAATAAGTTATTAGGGACTGAATCATGCAAGCACTTATACTGTAATCTGTTCTCATGTGAGTAATATCATTATGGCTCAGATGTGTTTGCAAGACTGGACCCTGAAACTACTAATTTATTTCTCTATTGATATAAAAAATGACTAACTTAACTAAATTAGTAACTATCAGATTTCCTCAGTATATAATTGAAATCCTTCCACTCCCAGGAGAGATTACCAAAAAAAAAAAAAATTGAACAAATCAGGAAAATCAACAGTTGGTAAATCCATGTTATACTCCTTTTATTTGGAATGCACCCTACAGCAGTAAAAGGAGCAGAAAAGGAACTAAAGCAAAATTGCTTGACCTATTTTAATATTTGATGAGGAAATACTAAGCCTAGAAATATATTATGTCTTCAGGGACCTTGTAGTGGATATTATTAAAAAAACATTCTAAAGAAGGCTCCTATAGTCTAGCATAATAAGCTTTGGGTAATACTTTAAGAGTCCATTAATTTATGCTCAACTAATCTTGAATTACAATAGAAATCCTTTGAAAGCACATATGATAGTCACACAAATACCACATAAATTCATTTCCATTCTATTGTAAATGTTTTCCCCTAGATATACTACAGTTCTTAATCCTTTAGAGTAATGGTTCAAAACTTGATATTGTAACACTAGGGGAAGAAAATTTGATTCTAGTGCTGGTTCTAAATGAAATCTGGTTTTGAGTACAAGCTTCAACTGAAAAAGCATTTGCCAAATTCAAATCAAAATGTCCTGTAAAACAAAGAGAAATTTGTAAATAAAACTGTCTGACTGTCACTGTTACAATATCTGAAATAAAGCACCAGCATTTATTTTTCACTCACTCCACTATTTTAAAATTACTTAACTATCATTTTGAAATTACTGAATGGTCAAAAAAAGGAAAAGCACATTTTGTTTCTTTTTTATCAACACTCTTTCCTTGATATATTAGAATTGTAATTTAAGGCTCCCCTGC
Organism: Trachemys scripta elegans; assembly: GCF_013100865.1. Classification (NCBI taxonomy): domain Eukaryota; kingdom Metazoa; phylum Chordata; order Testudines; family Emydidae; genus Trachemys; species Trachemys scripta. The sequence continues at coordinate 233,445,121 of NC_048299.1, read as the reverse complement.
ATTAACTGTACTTTATCTGCAGTAATGGCTATGAATATTTTAAGGACACGTATTTTTGTGTTTGCACAGCACCTAGTGCAATGGGATCCTGGCCCAATACTACGACTCCTAGATGCTAGAGTAATACAAATAATAAATGATAATAGCAATACTTTGTGGGTTTGCAAGGATAGACATAGATCTCTATCTAGAGAATGGCTTTTCCTATTGTTACCAGTAAAGCTAACAGAATCTCTCAAATTCAAGTGAGCGAAACAAAGAAATCATGAAGCGAGATCAGCCATGAACTAGTTAGAAGCTGAACTATTGCACAGACAGTAAAATAAAAGCACGTCTCTTTGGGAAGCAACTTGGTCCAGTAGATAAGAGTCTGTGGTTCTGTTGCCCCAGCTCTGCCAGAGGCCTGCTCTGAAACCCTGAGCAAGTCACTGCACTTCCCTGTGGCCACATCACTAGAGCTAGTCAGCACTTTTTGACAATGTTTTTTTCATCAAAGCTGGAAAAATTTCCAGAAACCTATCAGTTTCAACAGAGTTTTTGCCAGGAAGGTGTCTGAGGTCCAGTGTGGACTCTCCAGTCACTTCTAGAGAAAGAGAGAGACACTCGAATAAAAAACTTGACCTTTTTGATCCCAAAACAGATGTTTTGACACAATTCCATCTTGCGAAAACATTCTAAAGGTTTTAGTTTTGTTCAATGCAGAACAATGACAAGCTTCAGAACCTCAAAAAGCTATTGCAAAATGGAATTATCTTCCAGTTGGGCTCTACTCACCTTTCATCCTTCTTGTCTATTTAGATTGTAAGCTTTCCAGGGCAAGGACCTTCTCTTACAGTGTCTACTCCAGTGGAGCACCAATCTCTGTTGAGGCCTACAGTATTAGAGGCTCTTTTATATATGGAGATATACCTATCTCCTAGAACTGGAAGGGACCTTGAAAGGTCATTGAGTCCAGCCCCCTGCCTTCACTAGCAGGACCAAGTACTGATTTTTGCCCCAGATCCCTAAGTGGCCTCCTCAAGGATTGAATTTACAACCCTGGGTTTAGCAGGCCAATGCTCAAACCACTGAGCTATCCCTCCCCCCTTCAGCAATAAGTGTTTGTCATTTCTTTTAAATGGTATGCAGACTAAACATTGGTTATAAACACACACATTCTCTCTCTCTCTCTCTCTCTCTCAAATAGAAACTATTTTCTGGAAAGACATTTGCTTCCCCCCTTTTTTCATATGAGGATTGGAGTCTGTCACCATTTATATTACTGAGAGTAGAGTGCTGAATACACATCAGGGGAGAGAGTTCACACCTTATTACCAGTTACTAATTTACAGCCCCCACTGAGCATCCTAAGCAACCCTATTTTACTGTATGTATCAGAGAGGCCAATCCTTGACTTGTCTATGTGGCAAAAGGTCATGATGACATATATCAGTAATTTAAAAATAAATAGCTGTCTGTAATTCTAAAGAGTTATTGTAGTAATTGGGCCCATAAAGACAAAAGCTCCTATAGATAAAGGCATATTAATTAGGCTCATAAAGTCTTATTAATCAGGCTTATAGTGTGAGCAATTTGAAACTATGAGAGAAGTGTGTGAGATGTTTGTCTGCAGGCTTAAAATAGATAAAAGAATGAAACCCACCCACATAGCATAAGATTAGGTATCTTTTTAATTACATTAACACCCCGCTACTGGGAGGAGGAGGAAACAGAATGAGATCATCTTCCTTACAGCATATTAAAGATTTAATACATTTGCCACGGGTCTAACTAAGACATCATGGCAAATGGTGCATTTGAAATACCCAGGCAGACAGAGACATTAATTTACTTCTAAAGATACAGCTTTCCTATTATCTTGATCCATTGCTCAGTGAGGTCAGTGGGAGCCTGTTCATTTTTGTGAGCATTGGATTGGGCCCTCGGAGAACTATTTCTAATTGTGAAATCATGGCCCAACTGTAATCAATGGCAAAACTCTCACTACTTAAACAGTGCCAGGATTTCACCCTCAGCATTTCCTAACCATTTGGTACTCAATAAATATTTTATCATGTAGACTTTATATAGGCAGAACTCGTAATACAGTCAAGGCAAGATCAGACCCAACAATTTTATGAATACAAATATTTTCTGTTATAATCCTCATTCAGGATTGGTCCTTCCCTTTACCACAAAGATCTTCCAGACAAGGTTTACCCCTTCTGACTCATTAAAATGTTAATAAAAATCTCCAGGTCAAAGAGATTTAGAAAATACCAAATGTTTATTTCTCTTCTGTTTTCCTTGCTTTCCCTACAGCCCTCTAACAAAAAGAGAGCTGTCTAATGGGGGAACTTTCATGGGTACAAGTCACTGTGAAGTGCCCAACTCCTATTGAAAGGCATTGGGAGTTGGGTAGCCTCGCTGCAATTTGTGCTTTTGAAAATCTCCTCCTAAATCATTAAAACTTATTTTAAAGTTCTTAAATACTCTGCATTGTTTCCTTGTGTACAGCAATATTTCCTCAGGTCTAGATCATGTATCTGTGTCATTCACATGCTTGCTTTGCAACATTTAGTGGTGTAAATAAGAGAAGAAACAGCAGGAGGATACAGAGTCCTTGTTCTTGTTTTGGGGACTCTATGTTCCTGCAGACTTGCTGGATCCAGGCACCATGACTCCTGTATGGGGAAGAATCATCCAAAAAATGGGTGTGGTGGGCACTTGATATGCTCATTAAGTGAAGTTATTTGAGTTATTTCCATTGGAGACAAGCACCCTGGTGGGCAGGGCCGGCTCCAGGCACCAGGTTGGCAAACAGGTACTTGGGGCAGCCACTCCGGAGAGGGGCGGCACATCCAGCTATTCGGCGGAGGGTCCCTCACTCCTGCTCGGAGCGAAAGACCTCCCGCTGAATTGCCGCCGCAGATGCGATCTCAGCTTTTTTTGGGGGTGGGGGGAGGCTGCTTGGGGCGGCAAAAACCCTGGAGCTGGCCCTGCTGGTGGGACACACCTAGAGTCACCCGCTGAATGGAACCAATAGGAACTCAAGCAGAGGGGGATACTATGATAACTGGGTTTACAAATTCATCCTAATTGTGAGCTCAACTGTGAAAAGTGAGTGAAAGTTCATTAAATATTACAATAACCTATAACAAATTATGGGGAAAGGTACAAAAGGGAGACAGACTGAATTAATACACACAAAAAGGCCTGCTGATATAACTCAAGGACTGTGCTAAGATAATGCCTAGTAAAAAAGAAAAGTATGTGATCAGAAATCAGCGAACAAAAATTGTGTGTTGGAAATTAGGCTTGTGGTGAACAAACTAATGCATGGATGGGCTATTCCACCCATCACTCCCTTTTGGGGTCCTTAAAGAAAGATATTTTGAGAGGAAAACTGGTGAAGGAGATGAAAGAGAATGCAAATACAACCACTGCTCATTAAAAGAAGGGGAAGGAGAGAGCTTGACCACCATGACTGCCAGCCACCCCCATCATATGTTGGTGTAACCCACACACCTTCTGGGTGTGGTGTTCTGTCCCATCTAGTGGCATTGAGACCACTTAGAGAGAGAGAAAAAATGAGTCTGTTCTACAGCCTTCACTAAGAACTAGCTAGCTTTTAGCTCATGCACTAAGTTCCAGGTTCAATCCCACCCGCCGACGACTGGTGTCTCTCGGCATAACAAGTGGGAGCTCGTCCAGGATTTCAACTGGGAAGACTCTGAAGCTCAGGATGCGCTTCCTGAGCTAGGGGAAGTATGTAACCCACACACATCTTGGATGTGGTGTTCTGTCCCATCTAGATAGAGACCACTTAGAGAGAGAGAGCGAGCAATTAATTAGTCTTCTCTCCAGCCTTAGGTAAGAGCCTTTTAGCTCATGCAGTAGAGGCTCATGCACTAAACTCCAGAGATCCCCAGTTCGATCCTGCCCACCGACGACCGGCATCTGTCAACGTTACACCGGGATCCCAGAATCTACTATAACTCTACTGGGTCTTCATAGTCCTAATCCTAAGAGATGTTCTGCCCAGATCAGCCAAACAGAGGAACACAGATGACATTGCCACCTTTGCCAGCTCTGGCTGAATCTCAAATACTACCTGGAATGTGAGACTTCATTCCTTACATTCCCTTTGTGAACTTCCTCCTTCCCCACCTTATTTCTTCTCGTTCCTATCCCTCTCCTTTTTCCTTCTGTCTAATAAGAGTCTGGCCTACCTGGCCAAAAGTGCATATTTTCCAATACTGATGAAAGCTTGTGACCAGAAAAGCAATTAAAAGCAATGCCTTAAACAGCCCAGTACTGGTAAAAGTTGGCCACATCTCAGAGCGGCTGATAAAACTGTAATGTGCCTGTGGGTTTTTTTCCCAGCAGTGAGATTGCAAGAGAACATCAAACACTAGAGACAGCAGCTACATTTTCTATCTTTGCTTTTCTTTTCACACATCTTTTGGGTATTTCTCTTATTTTGTCTTTAAGAAATGGGATTGGACTTCAACAACAAAAACAGCTCCAGCCCATCTCAATCAACTGCTCTTTCCCCCCAAAAGGACAATTATTACTATCTCTGGTACCATCTAAAACACAAAGGTTCTTTTCTTTCTATAGGCTCTCTACAGCTAAAGGAAAAGGGAACAAGGGAAGTTATTAAACTGAAAATTTTACTTAATACTTTGCATTTCAAATGTTTTAATTATTTTTCTTTCTCTTCGGTATCTTTAATACAAGGATTTTTAATGTGTTTTTCATGGTACTGACCAGTCTGAGGTCTCTGTAAATCAAACCCTAAACCTTGTTTAAAACTGTTTAATGTTGGACAGTTTCAGGGTCATATTAACAACTTTGACTCTTTGGGGCCATATATTCCATCTAAATTAACACAAGCGGGGAGGGGGGAGAGTTTATAAATAGGAGGAGTGGGAACCACACTGAGTAACTCAGTAGTGGAATAGTGCAAGGATCAGAAGAGACTCCTGTAAGGAATGTGTTCCAGCGACTTTGCCAGTTTTGTTGAATTTACACTGCAGGCTCCCTCAGCCCCCTGGAGAAGAAGAAAAAGACTACAATTGCTGCAAGCTGTGCAAATTGCAGACTGTCCTTGCACAGATTCAAAGGTAGTTTGAAGGAATCTGTGAGACTATCACTTGTTTCCCAGACTTTCAGGAGTTGGTGTGCCCTACAGAGGGGTTGGACACTTTTCTACAGAGACTGAAGAGGGTAAATCCTCATAGAGAAGAACTCAAAGGCGTGTTTGTATGTGCAGGCATAAATAGATTTTGCATTGAACTTGTAATAAGTAGAAAAGCTTGGGGGGCGGGGGCCTGAAAGTGTTTTTTAAAGAGTTGTTCACAATTGTTTCAAGGGTTATAAGTAAACGGTTACGTGTTTATACACACACACAGCCAGATTTAGTAAATGTTTTCCTTTTAGAGAGTTTTGTCACTCTTCTTCTCTCACAAGTTTAACTCTGTATTATCTATCTATATATCAAAGTCCTGAAAAGATTAAGCTGTGGTCTCTACCACAACAGGAAGATAAGCTGAGATACAGGAAGAGGAAAGAAATACCTGACATTAGCACATTACCTTCCTCAACCCTATTACATTTGCACTTTGCCCTGTGTAAGGGGCAGCACAAGGAAAGAATCGTTGTATTGCATAGGGCATGATTCCTCACTGCTTGCTCCTAAGGTTCAGTAAACTGTAGTTGATTCTTAAAGTCTTCAGAGGTCATATACAACTGTTGGGTGTTCACAACCCTTTTTATGCCCTTGCATAGGAACACAACCTGGGCCATCAACCCACATTAACTGGTCTATGAAAAGAATGATTCCTCTCTCTCCCCCCCCCACTATTTCTTGTACTAAAGTTTCATAATATTTTATCAAATCAATAATGCATTATTTGTAACGGAATAATAGTACCTACTGGGAGCTCAAAACATTCAACCTTTAGCCTTGCACCCCCTAATGAACCCGAGGTGTTGACATTTGTATCAATTTAATTTATACTTTATCATGAGTTATTACGTATATTACTGTAAAGCAACAGTGACATCCGGAGGCATGACAGCCTAAGCAAAAGAATGTAAAGTACTCATCCATAAATATATATCCTAAATCTGTCTTGCTTGAGATATCAACCATCCACCAAGTCCAACACAACTTTATTCTTCATCAATTTATGCTTCTTCCAGAAATTATACTGATCAATGGCTTTGATGCTCTACAATCTTCTGACTTTTGGGAAGCTATAATAGGAAAATAAAAATGGGTTGATACAATATAATTCTTCATTTGTTAACCCATATCCAGCTGGTCTTATAGTGGTACACATTAATAAAAAGAGTGTGTGATAACTCAGAAGCGGTTGAGTAGCAGGTAGGCCATCAGAAGAAATATGGCAGGTAGCTATTACAATGAGATGGAAAAATCAGATTTCTCTTTCCCACTGCTTCTAGTTCTAAGGTGTATTAACTCCTCCCCTCACACTGTATGAAATTAGATATAATGTATCATCTGAGTAACTAAATATATATATGAATGATAGATTCTACAGCTTCAGATTTGTCCATTAGCTTAATTATCAGAACTGCACAGTTCCAAAGGTGCAGAGAGCAAGGCATGAGAATGCTTGTACTGGAAAGCGGCCAACATGATTCACAGATTTCAGGCCAGAAAGAGACCATTGTGATCATCTAGTCTGACCTCCTGTATAACTCAGGTCAGAGAACTTCCCCAAAATAATTCCTACAGCAGATTTTTTAGAAAAACATCCAATCTTGATTTTAAAAAAGCCAATAATAGAGAATCCACCACAAACCTTGGTGAGTTGTTCCAATGGTTAATTACCCTCACTATTAAAAATGTAGGCCAAATAACAAGTCATGTTGAGGTCCCACTGAGATCTGAACACAAATTGCTGGAATTCAGAGACCTGAGTGCTGACCATTACACACAGGACCTGCCAACTGTCTTTTAAAATTGGATGGGAAATGGTCTTACGGTCCTGAGAGAATTTGAGATTTTCAAATTTTTCTCCCGTCTCAAATCAGGATGAAAAGTCAAAATCTCAATTTCAAATAAAAAATAAAATAAAATTGGATTGGGCCAATCAAATTGTTTTGTTTCATCATTTTAAAATGTTTTTGTTTCAGAGGAGTAGGAATAATAACCCCCTATTATTAAAATAAAAAGTCATTTTTTTCAGTGTTGACATGTCCAGTTATTAGTTTTATTCTATTTCTGTTTTAGTCTGCATCCCTCTTCTTCATTTGGCATAGAGTGCTGGAGTTGAATCCCTGTTTATGTGGCATCAGTTTTACCAAAACAAAGACTAAAAATCTGGTACAAAGCCTATGGAATTTCCTGGAGAGACTCCTAGCAATGTCAGTGGGCTTTTGGATCAGGCCCTGTCTAAAAGTACTTAAAGATTTGGCCCCAGATATTTCTCTCTACCTTTTGCTTTACAGCAAGATCACTAGATCCTCAGCTGCTTTAAATCAGCCGAACCTCACTGAAGTCAATGATGCTATGCCAATTTACACAAGCTCAGAATCTGGCCCATACTATTGAAAACAATAACAATAACCAGAGTCCGTATTTGTTCACATACTCAACCACTAGCTTATTTCCATGCACGGTCTGAAACACCAATGAAGTTAATGACTACTGAAGTCAATATTTTGCCTGAGTAAGGACTAGAGGATAGCCCCTATAAGTTACAAAGTATAAAGACATATTCGAATCGTTTGTTATCTGCATAGTGCCAAGAGTGTTTTAGGTGTTGTATAGAAAGGAATGAAGACACGGTCTTGAACAAGAACTAAAATATCCGAAACACTTAAAAATATTGCCCACATCTTACAAAACTCAAGTTTGAAAGCAATACATTTATGGGCCAGATCCTCAGCTGCTGAGAATCATCATAGCTCCATTTAAGTCAACAGAGCAATGCCAAATTTACATCAGCAGAGGATCCAATCCAGTGACTCTGGCTGTTAACACTACTGTCATTTTCTAGAGAACGTAGGTAGTGTATTGTTTTTCAACAGTTTTCAACTCTCACCACATACAACTGAATCTGTGTTGGTAAATATATGCAATTATCTTTATATTACCATTTCTGTCTACAGCATTTGAGGAAAATGCAAGTCTGTATAGGTCTCCTCACTCATTTCTTTGTCAAAAAAAAAAGAGAGTATTTTAAATAAACCAGCTGAGATGTTCTGTTATTTCCTGAAGGAAGTATTTATTGTAATAACAGCTGTACCATTTTAGATTTCAATAAAAATGTTTTCCTATAATACATCATTGCTGTAAGTAATGTTTATGAATAGTCAATTGGGGGGGGGGGTCGAGGGATAGCCTTCTTTTCCCATTGATTCAGCTCTCACATAATATTTAGCCAATGATTTCACTGAAGGGAGAAGATTTTATTGGAAAAAGTACTTTTCATTTCTTTCCATGTCAGACTAGCAGCATTGACACGCTGGTGAATTGTTTATAAAATGAATGCAGCATTCTACATTCAGTTGACAGGTCCCTGAGGTTTGCAGTTTATTAGTTTTACTTGATATGGAAGAAAATGCAGAATCTCTTTTTCGCTAATTATGAGAATAACCAAATTTTCTTATTTATATTACTCACCCCTGAGTTGTCTTTGGAACATATAACACCTGATTCTCACTTAGAATAAGACCTTTCTAGTCATGTAAAAGAGCATCACTTTAAGGCCCCTTTACACTGCCAGATCTGTGTAAAATGGGAGCTGAAGGGTAAATGAGAATCTGGTTCATAGGCTGCTGATCAATCAGTTTGGTGTAAACTGATTGCTTTCTAAAATTCCATGTTGCAAAATCTAAAGGCCCATTTACTGTTTTCACTTTTTTGTATTTTATCCCTCGAATTCGTGCTGGTCAGTGTAGCTGAATAGAGTTTGAAAGGGGGGAGAGTTGGTGGGGGAGTTGTTCATTTGTGACAATGTGCCTGGTTTTCAATCTGTGAGACTGCCACTTCCACATTTGTAGACTTGCTTAAAAAAAAATAAAAAGTAACAAAATTGGACACAAAATATTTCCATGTGTATCATGATCTAACAGAAAGATCATAGGAGTGGGAGAGAGGAAATCCTGAACTCAATTCCCCGATTTTGCTAATAATTGATCTTATTGATATTTTCTGTTCCTAGAGCCAGATGCTCAGCTGCTATAAATCAGCAATGAATGGCAGTCAATGGAGCTTCATGGATTTGCACCAGCTGAGGATATAGCGGATATAGTGGAGTACTTTACAAACCTGCTTTACCTAGGTCTCAACACCCATAGGAGACAGAAATAATATTTGCATTTATTTGACAAATGGGGAAGTTGAAACATGGAGCGTACATCGACACTGCAATAAAAAACCCGCAGCACCAAGTCTTAAGAATCATAGAATCATAAAATATCAGGGTTGGAAGGGACCTCAAGAGGTCATCTAGTTCAACCCGCTGCTCAAACCAGGACCAATTCCCAACTAAATCATCCCAGCCAGGGCTTTGTCAAGCCTGACCTTAAAAACCTCTAAGGAAGGAGATTCCACTACCTCCCTAGCAGGACCGGCTCCTGCATTTTTGCTGCCCCAAGCGGGAAAAAAAAAAAAGCTGCGATCAGCGGCACTTTGGTGGCAGCTGTACTGCTGCCGCTTCATTTTTCGGTGGCAATTCAGCGGCAGGTCCTATCCTCCGAGAGGAACTGAGGGACCCACCACCGAATTGCCGCCGAAGAGCCGGACGTGCCGCCCCTCTCCGTTGGCCGCCCCAGGCACCTGCTTGCTGCGCTGGTGCCTGGAGCCGGCCCTGCTCCCTAGGTAACCCATTCCAGTGCTTTACCACCCTACTACTGAAAACGTTTTTCCTAATATCCAACCTAAACCTCCCCCACTGCAACTTGAGACCATTACTCCTTGTTCTGTCATCTGGTACCACTGAGAACAGTCTAGATCCATCCTCTTTGGAACCCCCTTTCAGGTAGTTGAAAGCAGCTATCAAATCCCCCCTCATTGTTCTCTTCTGCAGACTAAACAATCCCAGTTCCTTCAGCCTCTCCTCACAAGTCATGTGCTCCAGCCCCCTAATCATTTCTGTTGCCCTCCACTGGACTCTTTCCAATTTTTCCACATTCTTCTTGTAGTGTGGGGCCCAAAACTGGACACAGCATTCCAGATGAGGCTTCACCAATGTCGAATAGAGGGGAATGATCACGTCCCTCGATCTGCTGGCAATGCTCCTACTTATACAGCCCAAAATGCTGTTAGCCTTCTTGGCAACAAGGGCACACTGTTGACTCATATCCAGCTTCTCGTCCACTGTAACCCCTAGGTCCTTTTCTGCAGCACTGCTGCCTAGCCATTCAGTCCCTGGTCTGTAGCAGTGCATGGGATTCTTCCGTCCTAAGTGCAGGACTCTGCACTTGTCCTTGTTGAACCTCATCAGGTTTCTTTTGGCCCAATCCTCTAATTTGTCTAGGTCCCTCTGTATTCTATCCCTACCCTCCAGCGTATCTACCACTCCTCCCAGTTTAGTGTCATCTGCAAACTTGCTGAGAGTGCAGTCCACGCCATCCTCCAGATCATTAATGGAGTTAATTGACTCAGGTTCACAAGGCTGGGACTGCGGGGCTGGACATTACAGTGTAGGTATTCAGGATCAGGCTGAAACCTGGGTTCTGAGACCCAAACCCCTGGAGAAATTTCAAGATTCAAACATTTTCAACTAGCTTTGATTACCATTATTTTACAGGTGGATAAAAGGGACACACAAGTCTAAAAGAGCTTGTTCATAGTCGTGTAACAAATCAGTGATCATAATAAGCCTTTCTGGCCTTATAATCTGTGAATGTATGCATCAGTGGTGCAGCTGAGCATAGATCTGTGGAGCATAACCACTGGAAACACTTACAAATCAGGTGTCCTATGATACTTTCACAGGATAATTGTGAAATTAATGTGTGTCATCATTGTCTTTGCACAATCTCTTCTGCAGCTTTCCTGGTAGGCTCAATAGTAAGTCAGTGGTGTGTGTTTCCTATTCAGAACTGCAAAAGAGAGTAAATGACTTCTTTACCTTTTGACACCAGGTCAAAGTAAACAATCCCCATCTTTCTCCCTCGAGACAGGAAAAAAGTAGGTAGATGCTATAAAATAGGAAATTGCCCTCCCCCAAAGATAATGGAAATACTGTGATGAGTTGCCTTATTTACAAGGTATCAAAGGATAACAAATTTACGTAAAGTGGCTCAGCACAGTGTCACAATTACAGCTGTTACTATTTCAAATGTTCTAAAGTCAATTTGGGTCAATGTAAGAGATACTGTAGGCCATCACCTTAATTTTCACTGTTAAGAGTAATATACATGGGTTTCATTAGGAATCCTCTAGTTCAGGGTTGAGGTTCACTAACAGCTGCATAGGCAGGTTTCATGGTGTCTCCTTGTACTATGCTTAGCTGCAGCCTGTACTTAGATTTAATTAGCACTATCAAATTAATTCAAACTATATTAATTGGAAAAAGGGTAATATAATTCACTCATCTAGTGTAACCACATATTACTTCACCTACCATTTGCATAAAGTCTCAGTATGTTTCTTTATGGAACTTGTGACGGGTTGGATCACAGAAACCCCCTTGGGAGCTGCCACCCGATGTGCAAAGACTACCCCTGCTCCTGTTTTCCCTGCCAGCTCAGGACTCCAGCACCCTGTCTTGCTGAGCCAGACACTCCCGTCTGGCTCCAGACACAGACCCAGGGTCTGAATCACTTGTCCCAAAGCTGCAAGTTTACCTGAAAACAGCTCGCAGTAGCGTGCTTGTCTTTAGCACTCAGATGCCCAACTCCCAATGGGGTCTAAACCCAGATAAATCCGTTTTACTCTGCATAAAGCTTATGCAGGGCAAACTCATAAATTGTTCGCCCTCTATAACACTGATAGAGAGATATGCACAGTTGTTTGCTCCCCCAGGTATTAATACATACTCTGAGTAAATTACTAAATAAAAAGTGATTTTATTAAATACAGACAGTAGGATTTAAGTGGTTCAAAGTAGTAACAGACAGAACAAAGTAAATCACCAAGCAAAATAAAATAAAATGCGCAAATCTATGCCTAATCAAATTAAATACAGATAATCTCACCCTCAGAGATGCTTAAGTAAGTTTTTCTCAGACTGGACACCTTCCAGGCCTGGGCACAATTCTTTCCCCTGGTACAGCTCTTGTTGCAGCTCAGGTGGTAGCTAGGGGATTCTTCATGATGGCTTCTCTCCCCTCTGTTCTCTTCCCCCCTTTATATATCTTTTGCATAAGGCGGGAACTCTTTGTCTCTCTGGGTTTCCACCCCCCCTCACTGGAAAAGCACCAGGTTAAAGATGGATTCCAGTTCAGGTGACATGATCACATGTCACTGCAAGACTTCATTACTCACTTGCCAGCACACACACATACAGGGAGACTCACAGGTAAAGACAGCCATCTGCAGACAATGGGAGTCATCAAGATTCCAAACCATCATTAATGGTCCACACTTTACACAATTACAATAGGCCCCCAGAGTTACATTTTATATTTCTAGTTTTAGATACAAGAGTGGTACATTTATACAAATCAGATGATCACACTCAGTAGATTATAAGCTTTGTAATGATACCTTACAAGAGACCTTTTGCACGAAGCATATCCCAGTTACGTTACATTCACTTATTACCGTATTTTCTCTAAAACTATCTCAGTTACATTATATTGACTTATTATCAAGTTTTTATAAAACCATATAGACTGCACAACGTCACAGAACTCATAGCTTGGCTTCCAGAGAATACCATTTGCCTAACATAGAAGTCTGTTGACGAGCAGCCTGAATGTACAGTGTTTGGAAAGAAATATTAAATATACAACCTTTGTTACACAAAATGAGTATTATTTTAAACAGACCTATTTCTTTAACAGGCATAAATATAGGGGCAATGCAATAGCTTTAGTAGTATGCAGGAGTGGTAGATAGCTTTTCAATGGCCTATCTGAAATACATTTGTGGTTCTGGCCCTGCTTCTATTGGGCAGATGTGAGTACTTAAAAAAATACCATCACAACTGGCATCCTTGTTCGTAGTCTGAGGAGAAAGGTCAAGGACTAAATTATCTTGAATGCTGAAATATCTTTCCAATCATAGAGGTCATCCCTGTAGAATGAGTCCATTAGAGGAACAGAGTGGGAGATATATCCAGGCTTTCATACCATCTTCCTCACCATGGAGTCTGCCTATTGAAGTCAATGGGAGCCTTTCCATTGATTTCAATGTGCATTTGATCAGGCCCCAACAGAGGTGGTGCATTCCCTTTGCTTATGCTGTAACTGTTCCTTCAGTTCCTGGTGCTGTCAGTCTGGTATCTTGCACAACTACTAGAGGCTGTTCATTTTAAAAACCAGCTCAAAGCCTTTGAAAAACATTTCACTTAGCAATAATCCTGCGACATTATACATACTACTTATTTTTCTCCTTCCTTGTTGTTTATTAATATGGATCGGTATGAAAACAGGACTTGTTTTTTCTAAGACATGATCTGCTTCTGCTGTCTTTCCCTCACCTGAAGCCATAATTCTCTGTAGCATGACGACTGGCTGTTGTGGAAATAATTTGTCACAAAAAGTGAAGGTTCTGATTTCTGATGTGCAATAAGAGGCAAAAACATCCCTAAAAGAGCAAAAAGTTGTTTAAAGGACATTTGTCTGAAAACTAAGAACAAAGAGAGCAAACGTACAATGAGCTGTGGAACTCCTTGACAGAGGATTTTGTGAAGGTCAAGACTATAACAGGGTTCAAAAAAAGAACTAGATAAGTTCATGGAGGATAGGTCCATCAATGGCTACTAGTCAGGATGGGCAGGAATGGTGTCCCTAGCCTCTGTTTGCCAGAAGCTGGGAATGGGTGACAGAGGATGAATCACTTGATTATTACCTGTTTGGTTCATTCCCTCTGGGACACCTGGCATTGACCACTGTTGGAAGACAGGATACTGGGCTAGATGGACCTTTGATCTGACCCAGTATAGCCGTTCTTATATTCTTACCAAGCATATTGTTTTCAGATTGTCTGCTTTGCAAAGTCCTTGAGTTATCAGTTCTGCTATAAATGATTGCAGTCTCAGCTAGATTGTATGGGTGGATAAATGTCTTGGTGGGCATCATGTTGAATGGTGGAGGTAGGATAGGCAAGGGCCCATATTCAGAGCGAAAAAATATTTTTTTCATCAGAAGGCAGCTTGCATGAATAAATAGAATGGCTCAGAAACACGTAATTACCTATTTTGAATGTGATTAGGCTGAGTACATTTCAAGCAACAAAGAATTATCTATTTATTTTTCCTTGATAGCAGCGAGGATGCCATAGTTTGTGTATTGGGCTGGATTATCTGCTTGCAGTTTGCCCTGGGCACAGCAGAGGGGAAAGGGCTGTCAGGGAGCTGGTTACAAATCTCTGATTCTTTGTCTGTCCTTGGCTTTGGGTGCAGGTAAGAGCAACCTGGGAGCTGATCTAATCTTCATACATCAGCTGTGATCCCCAGGGGCTAAACACCAGTTGGGGACTGCCAGATTGCTCTGTGTTCTGGTCATTGTTCTTGCCCACACACTTCATGACCCCATCATTCCCCTTGCCCTGGGTTCTGCAGGAAGGAGTGGTAGACACTGGTTCTATCAGCTTTATACCAGAGATTCCCTCAGACTTTTGTGGCCCCTGAGCCCAGAATCTGGCTCAGTGAATATAATATATATCCATACAAACAGCCTGCTCAGCTTCTGGGGTTTTACACCATTGTCCATGAAAGGAGACTATTGCCCATTTCTCTTGGTTACGCCAGAGTAAATCCATTGAAATCAGTGGAGTTACACTGATATTAAAACAATGTATGTGAAGAAAGAAAACTGAGCCTTGTATGTATACTCTGCAGGGTGGCATTTTTAAAAATTTGGCATGTACTGCATCATGGTATTTGACTTTCCAGTGACATTTCCTGTGCTTCAAATAGGAAATACACCAGTAAACTCAACCAGCCCAAGCAGTAAACAGAGGTGTTGCAATTATGTGCACTGTAACCAAACAGAAAAAATGATGGTTCTCTGCTTGCCCCCATTTCTAGGCTTAAAATGTGATCTTGTTTATTTAATTTTGGTAGTATTTTCCCCCCCTTAAAATCCTATTGCTGTGCTGGTACTTATCTAATAGTTGCCCTGTGATCTGGGTAATAAGTGCCATTGTAATACTATGCAAATGAATTCCAAAATGCGCTGTCAGCTGATAAGAAGAAAAATGATTACAATTTTGTTTTACTTGTTCCAGAGTAAACATCAGTAAACTAATTACAAGATACACCTTCACTACAGTTCTATGAATGGAGAAAGAATCACTGATTACTGGTTTTGTCTTTAGTTCTATTTGATGAATCACATTTAATTATAGTGTAATTAGGTACTACCTTTAACATTAGGAGAGAAAAATATACCATGTAATGGGATGTAATTTTAGAAAACACTGTAAATTCTAACGATTGTAAATAAAGTGATCATGGGGTAATTTTTTTGGAATACATTATAGCAATTCTATTCATACATGCTGCATGTAATATGTAAGCTCATTTTAACTGTCAGTGCCACCATAATTCTGAAAAGATTCAGCATCAATTCTGAAAAGATATTTTCAGACACTGATTCTATTCTGAAAAGATATTGTCCAGACACTGATTCTAAGCATAAAGTAATTGTACAATGGATAAATGAGACACTGAGACAGTTTCTTCTGTCTTTCATCGCTGATTTCTGTAGAGATTTGGAAATTAAAGTAAGCAATATTTTTGCATCAAAATAAAAAAGGCTTTTGTTCTCTTTATAAAGAGCTATCCATACTGTTAATGCATACCTTTCACACTTGTGGATTTCAAACAGCTATCCTACATGGCTAATCTAAGCCTTGATCTGGCAAACATGTTCCTACATTTATATATGTGATTAGTCCCACTGAGATCAATGGAATTACTCATGTATACAAATTAAGCATATATCTAAATGTTTGTAGCATTGAGCACTTTTGGTCAAACTTTACCATTGGATACTTGAGTATAACAAATTGAAGACAATAGGAGCTATGTACCCAGCCTCATATACAGTTTAGTGCTTAGTAAATAAGAATATCTTTGTATACTACCATCAAAATGTCTATAATTATTATTATGTATATTATAGTAGCACTCGGGCACCTCAGACAGAATCAGGGCCCCATTGTGCTGGGTACTGTATTCATTTTGGAATGTGTCTTTGTCTTGGCCTTGAAAACAAAACCACATAGGATTTATGTAAATGTTATAAAGCAGGATTTATGGGGTAGAGGTCTGAAAGTAGTTTTACTACCTGACCTGGTATCTAGATAGTATGAAAATAGCACATACTTGTGGGTAGGCCAATAACCCCCTATTTGGAGACAGGCAACCTTTTCAAAATCAACTGAGTCTATTGCTAGCTATAAAACATCCCATGTATTGGCAATAGGCATATATCCTGTTGAAAGGTAAGCCTCTTTTTCATTTGGGATGTGTTGAGCAGACAGTTCACTATTAGCCCAAAGCCACAAATATCCAGATCTGCTCTTGTAATTCACTTTACACAGGTTGCCTGTAGCACACTGAATTCTCTTAAAATTTTTAAAAATATGGCCCTGATTCACCACTTTATTATGGGAGTTTTACACCTTTAGAAATCAGGACCTGCACAGACATTTTTCACTCCTGAGTCATCCCTACACCAATACTGAGCCTGCCACAGAGACCAAGATGCAGGTAATGTACCTTTCCTAACCTCGAGCTGCCAAGGGATGAATCAAGCCCTGGTGTGCATTAGAACAGACCTCAGGACTATCTTAATTTGTGCACAACTGCAACAGTCTCAATGGCATTACCAACAATATGGCCAAACCTAAGCTTTCAAAAATTGAGTCTGGCCTCAAAAAATCATGAAATTGGCTTAAATCAGGGGTCGGCAACCTACAGCACGCATGCCAAACACGGCACGTGAGCCGATTCTGAGTGGCACGCTGCTGCCCACTGAGAGGAGGAGGAGGGGCCGGAATGCACCACGCTGTGGGAAGAAACGGGGGAGGGGGAAGCTTGGCTGCCGCAGGATCAAGCTTCTGCCTCCTGCCCCCGCAGAGGACAGCGGTGGGGAGGTGGTCCTGGCCCCCCGCCCCACTCAGCCCCCTCGCCCACCGCTCTCCCCTGCCGGGGCAGGAGGCAGAAGCTTGGTCCTGGGGCAGCCAAGCTTCCCCCCTTCTTCGCACAAGATGGTGCATTCCGGCCCCTCCTCCTCCTCCCCCAAGAGGAGCAGAGCCGAGCGGCAGCGTGCTCACTGCTCCACAGAGCAGGCAGAGAGTGGTAGGGACAGGGACGGAGACGGGCCTGGAGGAAGGGGTGAAACAGGTCATATCCCTCCCAGCCCCACGAGCCGAGCAGCCCAGCCTTCTGCCCTGCACCTTCCCACCCCAACACACACCCATCCCTCTGCCCTGCACCCCCAGAGCCCCATCCCTCTGCCCTGCACCCCCCCACACACCCCTAGCCCTCTGCCCTGACCTCGAGGTGCCCCCAACACCCAGCCTTCTGCCCTGCATCTCCACACAGACCCCAGCCCTCTGCCCTGACCTCGAGTCCCCCCCAACACCCAGCCCTCTGCCCTGCTCCCCCACACCCCCCAGCCCTCTGCCCTGCTCCCCCACACACCCAGCATTCTGCCCTGCATCTCCACACACCCCAGCCCTCTGCCCTGACCTCGAGTCCCCCCAACCCCCAACCCCCCCCCCCCCCCCCCCCCACAGCCAGTCTTGTGCCTTGCACGTCCACACACCCCAGCCCTCTGCCCTGACCTCGAGTCCCCCCCCCAACACCCAGCCCTCTGCCCTGAACCCCCCACCCAGCGGGCTGAGCAGGCTGGCGGCGTAAGATCAGCATTTTAATTTAATTTTAAATGAAGCTTCTTAAACATTTTGAAAACCTTGTTTACTTTACATACAACAATAGTTTAGTTATATAATATACACTTAGAGAGAGACCCCTTCTAAAAAAACTTTAAAATATATTACCGGCACACAAACCTTAAATTAAAGTGAATAAATGAAGACTCGGCACACCACTTCTGAAAGAAGCAACAGAGAGTCCTGTGGCACCTTTGAGACTAACAGAAGTACTGGGAGCATAAGTTACTTGCATCTGAAGAAGTGAGGTTCTTACCCACGAAAGCTTATGCTCCCAGTACTTCTGTTAGTCTCAAAGGTGCCACAGGACTCTCTGTTGCTTTTTACAGATTCAGACTAACACGGCTATCCCTCTGACACTTCTGAAAGGTTGCCTACCCCTGGCTTAAATCATGTTTTTATTTTTTTAAATAATACATTTGGGGTTCTTTTTATTTGCCTTCTGGTTTTTGAGCCTTTGGGATTCATGTTTTCAGATGTTTTTCCAAAACCATGAGGGTTAGAAATACAGAAAGGATTTTTTTTAAATGAAACCTGAGATACTTTCATAATGACAGGATTCCAGGAGCTAGGGCTTTTCAAAAAAATACTGAGAGACATACTATAAAATCATGAGGTAGGAAACATGATATAGCCAGGGCATAGGAACGGGCTGGGCATGCATTCTTCCTCCCTGGCCTGCAGCCAATTTGCCCTGCCATACTTTCCACCAGATGTCATGGTTACATTTGCTTTGTGGCCCCTTCACACCAGCACAGCCTTTGCAAGTACCATGAGAGCAGAAAGTTTGCAGCTACCAGTGGAACCCTTGCTCCATTCCCACAGCAACTCCTGTGCAAAAGGTCTGCCTCTGCTCTCCAAGTACAATCTGTAGAGTAGCAGGACTCCCAAGCAGAGATAGGTTCTGGGCATCAGAGTGCCAGCTGGTTCTCTGTACTGTCGCATTTCAAAATCTAATAGGACTGAGATTTTTTTAAAACATTGATTTGAGAATGACTGGGTGAAGGAGGGAAAAATGCCCCCCAACAACAAAACCCCTCAAGTTTCATCAAGAAGATCAGACTACCAGGCCAGACCGAAAAGCAGGAATATCTCCTTATTTCCCCCTGTGTGGAACTAGTAGAGATAGAAATCATACTTAGTAGTTTTAAAGAAAATTTTAAGCCATGGGTTCTCCACCCTGGGGGCACAAACAGATGTTTGTGGGTTGTGGCCACCTTGCCCTTCCCATACTGCATAATAGGAATAAGCTAGAGCAGAAGGCAATCCTGAGGTGCTCCCTGTATGGAAGAGGCTGTGAATTCCTTCTCTGCCATATACTATTATAGGTAGCTTCTTTTGTACAATTCAGATTGGTATTGTGAAGTGATTCCCTGAGCTGTATAAATTAGGGGAAAGGGTTTATTTTGGTTAGGGCCTGTAGCTGTCGGCTCACCCACAGTAAAATGCCAGCTGCCAATTCATTTGGTTTTTACTACCTAGTTATTGCACCCACATGAGGACATAACCTCAGTGATCAAAACCTCATACTAAATGTGAAGCTTCTTTTCCAGCTGCATCTTTAAGGTAAAAAAGATAAATATCCAGGTGCTGTACGACTTGCTTCTGCCCTCACGCTTTATGCTTTGCCTAGCAACACAAAGCAGACAGACTTAATATCTGTTGCCTAGCAACCACCTGGCACTTGTGTGGCCTAGATGACCTGAATATATTTCTCTTACTATTAACCCTTATAGACCCAAGTTAATTAAATTAGCTACTTTTATAAAGTCCCTTTCTGCAAGTTGCACTGTCAGCATAGACCCTTGGAGACCTACTGACTTCAGTGCAGTTCTGTGCAGCTGCAGAGGCATACCTATGCAGAGCTCCTGTCATGATTTGTGCCTATTAATGTGTGGTTTTGTGATGGTGGCCATCTTGGCCATCACATGAGGGATTAAAACAGAGAGCTCCAAAACCAAAAGCATGAGCTGTGACAGGTATCCGGGTGTCTGCCTGGGTTTCGGCGTCTCTGGCTCCCACAGTGTGGAACTTCGGCTGCTCCCAGGCTGGAGCCTGGGGAGTGCATCCTTCCGCTCTGGCAGTCAGCCTAGAATAAGCTTGGCTGCTCTTTTTTATACTGAGGCAGCACTTGGAGCATGCCCAGTAGGGGCAAAGGGGCGTGGCTTCATCTGCCCAGAGTGTGTGGTTAACCCCTTCTTGTCCAGTGCGGGGCAAGTACACCCTGTCACAGTGTCAAACATACAATGACATGAATCAGTGCAAATCTCTGCAAAGTAATAGATGAGTCATTGTTGAGGATTTAAAGTAAAGATAAGTTGTTTTCAGTTCAGGTAAGTAGCAAGACTAACCAGAAACAAAATGAACAGACAATGTTTAACAGCATGTGTACTAAAGACCTGCCCACAAATCACTCTGAAATTAATTGAAAAAATACTTTTCCTATTAAGAGTTCAGAATTTAATTAAATATTGCAAAACCTATAAATATTCAGCTTTCAGAGTGGTAGCCATGTAATTCTGTATAAGCAAAAACAACAAGGAGTCCTTGTGGCACCTCCCACTTCATCAGATGCATGGAGTGAAAAATACAATAAGCAGTATATATATACAGCACATGAAAAGATGGGAGTTGCCTTACCAAGGTGGGGGGTCAGTGCTAACAAGGCCAATTCAATTAAGGTGGAAGTGGCCTATTCTGAACAGTTGACAAGAAGGGGTGAATATCAAGAGAGGGAAAATTACTTTTGTAGTGCTAACAAAGCCAATGCAATCAAGGTGGATATCAGCCATTTACAACAGGTGCAATAAGGTGTGAGTATCAGCAGAGGGATTTTTGTAGTGACCAGTTTTTATTCAGGCCTACATTTTGTTAAAATAACACTGCACTATTAAAATAAATAGCTCTTGAGATCAATTATGCTCTCTTTTATACCTCTAGAGATCTGAAGAAATCCCTGTGCATCAGAGAATTTGTCCCTTTAGTCCCCTTGTACCTTGAAGGAAACTTGTGAGTGATACCACCAGAGCTATCCATGTAACAGAGTAGTGGGCCATGGCAAGCCTAGAGCTCATGCTGATATAGAGACATTTGGGGACCAAACAGAATCAAAACATTGTTGGTTGCTAACCTGGAATCAGTTGCCATACTATTGAATGTTAGAGCATCACTATTCCTCCTTTCTTCAATAAGCTTAGACCAACAGCAAGAGTCCAGAGGAACTAAAAAATTTGCAGTAGTTAGCAGGCACATCCTCTTTCTATCAAATTACAGGTAAATCAAGGGTTCCCACTTGCAGGGGGGAAAGTAAAAACTAAAGCTTTGCAGAGGATGGAAATTCTGTTGCACACATGATTTCAAGATTTCAACATTTGGCTTCATTTTGAATTGGAACAAAACTTAAAATTTTGAAATTCTCCACAAAGAAATATTCTTTTAAAATCTATCATTTTGCTTCAATTTTGTATTTTTAATTATATTAATTATACCAAATTACATTAAGAAAAAAATTCAAAATTAAAGTTGTTTCAAAATTTAAAAAAATCAAAATGTTTTGACATTGTCAAAACTTTTTTTCTTTGTTTTCTAAGAAAGTAAATTTTGGCAAAACTGACATGATTTTGTGAGGTGTTTTGATTTCAATGAAATTGCATCTTCCTATGGAAAATGGTTCCCTCAAAGTTTTTCCGACAGTCTCTATTAGAAATGTTTCATGACTCAGGGCTAAATTTTAGTTTACTATGAGCCCTAAAAAAAGGCCTGGCATGTTGTTATGCTGCCCCAGCAGCAGCCCTGGAACCAGATTGTGACTTTCAAAGTCACTACTTGCCTCCCAGCCCCCTCTACCCTACACTCCAGAGAGGAAATAATGGTCCCTAATCTTATACCAGGGCAGATTACTTCCCCCCAGCGCAGGCTGGAGGGATAGAAGTGGAGTCAAGACTCCACCTGCTCCCTGGCCAACCCACTTGAGTTTGAAGACGAGTAGCAGCTCTGCAGAAACTGTCTCCTCCCAAGTAGCTTACAGACCAGAGCCTAAGTTTTGTACCCCTTTACTACCTTGTGTAGGAGTGTCAGAGCCACAATCTGGCCCTCAACATTGTTGTTTCGGTATGTCAGGAGGGAGAAGAGAATGAAAGCACTTATTTTCAACAAGTAAAAATAGAGAATTGTTACACCTAGTTCCAAGAGACATGAACAAATTCTTCTATAGCCATCATTGGTGGGGATCTCCCTCTTTCAATTAAAAAAAAAAAAAGAACCTGGGTAACTGGCAAATCCAAAATGCAATACCAGATATGCGCTACTACATGTGCTGTTGCTGATCTAAAACTAACACACAGCATGTGCTATTTTACCTAAGGAGGGCTGGGAGAGGGAATCCATTGCTCTATTTAGTTTTACCTACACTTAATTTAAAATTTACACTGAGTCATGCACACACACTTAACTCTTTCTTGTTTTCAATGTAAAAAAAGATGGCTGTATTTATCCATGTCATTATGTTTCTCTCTAATCAAAATCTGTAGTAGAAAAAAGTGTTTTCAGCACAAGGAATCTCAATCACATTTTAAAGCCATTTCCAGGAAAACATCCAGTTTCCGTATATGCATTTTAACTGCACTTTAATGAATTGAGATTCACCTCAGACAATCCTTCCCTCAGCTGTCATGTATTCCTGGTTCTCTTGCCTTCAGCTCATTTTAATGCTTTGAGTAGCACCATTTCTGTAGCGCAGATCCCTCATGACATGCTGATTTTCTGACTGACAGGCAGCACACGCACATGAAGCAGAATGTCAAAGAACATGACATGATAAAACCAAACATAGTTTAATATAGTTATGATAATGCCAAACTACTTAAAATTCTCTGTACCTTTGACAGACTTGCCTTGTATGTCTTTCAAAGCTGTGTATCTGTCTGAGAAAAGCCAGTTTCTCTGGGCCTTGAAATTGATAAAAATGTGATAAATAACTGTTTGCATTTTGGTCCAGGTTTAAACTCATTCTCAATATATAGCTTTTTTGACTGATTAGAGTCAAGGGTATATTCTGATTTTTTAAACTTTTACAAGAATGTATCTTATATTTGATTGCATATCTAATGTAGCTTGAAGGCTATCTATCCCTGAGTAAAGCTGGTTAAAATAGTATGAATGTTTTCAGAGGTAAAAGCACCATGCTGTGTTTTCTTATAATTCCTGGAGACATATTTTTAGAAAACCATTGAAAATGTTTGCAATCCCCAAAAATCAGGTTTTATATAAATTATTAAATTTTAAAAAATCATAACAAAAGTATGCTATTTATTTATCTGATAATCATTATCTTCCTGTTTTAGATGTTTCAGTCATCTAGTCAGGAAGAATAAACAATACCAGGCGACTTAGGGGACAGCCCACACAACAGTAATAATAAGTTGTCGAACAAACAGTTCATGAACAACCCACAGCCTGAAAATTATATAACTGTTAGATAAATACTTTCCAGTGACAAGTACATTTGGAGAATTCAGAATTGGGTGCAGTTATGACCTATAATATTTATTTGGAAGGTCTTTGTTTTTAATATCTGTTGCCACATTAAGTTCAAGTTCCTTCTTGCTTTCAAAATACTCTATCATTTTACCCAACATGTGTCTCCGACTTTATTGCCTCCTTTGCCCTTTTTTACTCCCTAAACTTCACACACTCATCAATTCCTCTGTCGGATTCACCTATGATTAGGAACATAGGACTGGAAGGGACCTTCTGGGTAATCAACTCCAGTCCCTTGCTATCACAGGCAGCCCCATTCTATCATCCTATTCATTAATTTATCAAGCTCCATCTTAAAACTAGTTAGACTAACTGTGTCAGACTGACAATATCCTGTAATATACTGAACAAACCTTATGGTGTTAAGATAAGCTTTATTGAATTAAGTTAGACCTTACTGAATTAGGATTAGCACCTTTGGGGTACATTGTATTAAAAATGCAATTGTGTGTGTGTTGTTGCGGCACTGTATGTACTTTCCCTAGCAGGGAGGAGGATGCTAATGTACTTCCTCCGTTATCAGCCTTTTAGCCACCCCTCTGGGGAGATACACATATTCTAGTTGAAACTGGATTCTCCAGAGACTAACAGATAAAAAAATATTTTGGATAAATGCTTGTGATTTATCCTACTTTAGGGCCTTCTTCCTGTTCCAGCAAATGGACAAGACCACTGATCCATAGAAGGCCCCAATCCTTCTGAGAGGATTGGAAGGACTTGGCCTACTGAGGTCCCATAAGACTGTGTGCTTGTTCTGAGCTGAAGCTGTCATGAACTTGTAATCATACAGATGCCCCTAGTTTGGGGTATTAAAGGACTGCACTTGCCAGAACCCATGTGAGAGTTGGAATGAATTCTGGTAAACTTATTAGCACATGTGCAGGTTCTCTTATTGTTTTTAATATGTTTTCTCTGTTATGTTTTTATCTTAAGAATAAAGTTGAAAGAGCTGTGTGCTAACAGATCTGTAGCAATCACTCTGTTATCAGTCTCTGAAGGAAAAGCAAGCAGATATCCTATGGTAACCTGTCTACATTGGGAATGACACAGTGAAAGGAAGGGAACTGTTCAGCCTGGAAATATCCCTGTCAAAAGGGAGAAAGATGCAGGTGTTTACCCAAGAGAAGCAACAGCCTGGGAACTGAAAATCAAGTATGAGTGCCCTTGCTGAACCAGGGAGTGGAAATACAGGTGCAGTTGTCCTGAACCCTGACACTAATGTTATGTCCTCTTTCATGGCACCTCTTACACTTTGAATGGCCATTCAGTTATGGCCAGATTGTGTTCCTGGTTCTTGTGTGCATGCACAAGGGGAGAGCAGTTGATCCGGTCAGACAATGTTTTTTATTCTTGTGGGAAATTTTGACTTTTTAATCTAAAACCCCAAAACTGAAAACTTTTGGCCAAAAATTGAAAACTTTAATCTAAAACCCAAAAATTTCCACCAGAAAAATAGAAAGCAAATATTTTTCTCTGGTTATGTCAAACCAAATCGAAATATTTCAGCTGATTGAACCAAATCAAAACATTTCATTTTGGGGCAGTTCAACATTCAACTGCTTCCACCTGAACTGCGATGGTGTCCCACTGGAGGAGTGGTTTGTGTGCTTCATGCTCCCAGACCAGGCTTCCTGGATGCATCATGGTATGACATTTCCCTAGATGCATCACAGTATCCCCCTAGGAGACCTATCATGGTGCATCATGGGAGTCGCATGGCTATAGGGCATCCTGGGAGACATAGTTCAGCCAAGGAATGGAGACCTTAGAGGAAGAGGGAGCATGTGGCACCCAAACTACAAGTCCCTGAAGTACAGTGGCAGTTCAGGAGGTCATGGTTTAATGCTGAACTGCCCCAAGATTAAATACTCAATTTGAAAATGTCAATGCATTTCACATCCATCAAAAATGGGGAAAAAATGAAGTTTCAACATTTCTGAACTAAAGTTTCTGTTTTCAGTCAAAAAAAGAAAATGGGGCATTTGTTTTTGTTTTTTTAAAGTCAAAATTTTCCTTAGAAAACGGACACTCTTTGCCAAAAATTCAGTCCAGAAGTTTCTACTGAAAAACAGTTTTGACAGAAAATGTTCAACCATACATAGAGGGCAGTTTGCAGACATGGCCAGATATGCTCTTTCACTCTAGCCCAAAACCTTGGGCTTATTTATGATTTATATATCTCATTTGCACCCCATATCCCAGACAGTGTTCAAATCTTGATGCTTCTTCCTCCAAAACATTTCTAAGATCTAATATTTTCTTCAAAAAGGCCTACCTAGCCACTCACTGATGGCATTTTCTAAAGCCAGACCTTAATGACATTTATTATTACATAATGTCTTAATCTGATAAATAAGAGTACTGCTTAATTTCTTTGGCATTCAAACATCAAAGACTTCGAGACTTGTTAACAAATTCTACATAATAGTAAAATTATAAAACAAAGATATGTATTATATATATACCAGTGCAGGAGTAAAATTAAAATCCTTGAGGTTTCAATATCTGCACAGAGGATAAAATGCACATCTTCCAGTAACAAACAATGAAAAAGTCATATCTAATGCTCTTCGCACTACACTGAACAGTTTTGGGGGTCGGGGGATTGTTTGTTTTTGGTTTGGTTTTTGGTGGTTTTGGTTTGGTTTTTTTTGGAGGGGGATTCCTTCATCTATCACTATTCTTTAATTTCTATTTTGGGATCTACTAGTTCTGAAAATATTAAGAGAAGTCAAAATACCTCAGCATTGTGCCAGGTTGCATATTGTGCTAGCTATATAATAGGAACCTTTAAGATACAAAATAGAATGACTGAGACAAGAGTTCCTTTATGAATTCACTGTGACAATTTCAATCTGCCTTTGGATCAATTGGAGACCCAGTTCAGCAAGAGGAAACCTGCTGTGTCAAAAAGCTGGCAAAGGTCAAAGAAGTTCAGCTGAAACTGCAGCATTCTGAATTTACTAGGGTTATTCCTGACGTGCATTTAATGAGTTGTGTTCATGTTTGCTCTTTTTTGCAATCCGAGTTACATAAATTGCTATGCAAGCATAAAATAATGTTTTCAAATAGACTCATTGGCCCATTTATCTATAGCACTATAATCTGCCAGAAGATCGGAAAAAAACTTTATTAAGCTGTGAATGTCAGCTCCCTGGGGCATACAAGGTGTCATCAACTCAGTACTAGCTTTGCTGACTCATACAAACATCTACACTTGGAAACATTAATTTTCTTAGAGCTACAGTACATTATGTGCTGAAAGAGGATAAGAAGGAAGCAAAGTCATCTGGAAAATATAGTCTAAATTTATATTCCTTGTGTGGAAAAGATGAATTTAACTGGCAGGAGAGAGAGTGTGTAACAAACCAATAATGTTTATACAATTAGAGAGAGAGAGGCTATAACTTATTTCACAGCAGTTATTCTTATTATTGTTTTCTTCCCCTGTGCTCTATCACTACAGCAGTAATGGTGTTAGGCTGAAATTATTAAGTAGCTTCTTGTTAAAGTGCAAATGATAAGTGATGGTTGAACCTCAAAATTTCACATCTGGCTGAACCTCTGAACCTTTTGAAGTGATCAGGCATTGGCCTTAAGTTAGTTCAGTGTTCTCATCCTCCATGTGAATGGGCCTGTTGGAGATGGTGGATGGCAAACTGCCTCATCCCTGATTTACTGCTCTCCACCTCTCATGATAGGTATTAGCATCCTGTGCCCCAGCATCTCTCATGTGCTTCTGAAGGACCAGAATATCAGCAGTTTGATTGGGTTTGTGTTTCAGAAACATGCAGCCCACAAATTCAAGGGAACTGTTGCAGCAAATCCTAGCAAAGAGATAAGTGGCTCCCACCCCTTAACTGGTGTCTCCTTATTTCCTTCTTTCAAGAGACATTTCTCCCTTCACTGGCACAAGACACCAGAGGTAGGTAAAGTGGATTCCATGGCCATCCCCACTCTTCCTCCTGAAAATGGCTTGAAGTGAGAAGCAAATGAAGGCACAGAGGAGGAGACCAGGGACGTGAAATTAAATGAACTGATCAGAAAAAATAGATTTTGTCTTGGAAAGAGCTTTAAAAATCGGCATTTTTAGGGTAAGGGAATTATCCCATAATAAATAATTCTTCTGTGTCATTAAGCTCTTTCTACTAGAATGGACAATATTTTAATTCTATCTGTGGGAGAGAGGAAAAACTGGATTTCATATAAAGGGGTGGATTTATGGGCTTAGCATGTGAATTTCCTTACTGATGCTCTTTTGTGATGCTTCTTTATCTTTGACATTTAATTTGAATAAATTCTGAATAGAAGGCATTTGAACCACATACTTGATCTCCCATTATACAGGAACATAACCATAGGCCTGATCCTGTACCTACTGAAAACTGTGTGTGAGTGATGCTCCTGACTTCAGAGGTGCAGGCTCAGGCCCAGTGTTGGCCACTTGTTATAGTACTGTGGTCTTGTTTATGTTAAAAATTTAACTTTAACACCCTCAAGGGGATTACTGATGGGATACGGATCCTCTTCTCTTTGGAGGGCACTAGATCAAATTTAGTCCAGGTCAGCAGTTAGTTCTCAGAATTATGTCAGCTAAGTTGGTGGGCTTTGGCCATTTGAATTGGCATCCTGTCAATGTCAATAAAGAGGCTAAACTTTTACGAGGTATGAAGCTCAAACTACCTTCTCACTTGCATTTAGGTTTTGTTTCTATCAGTTGAACAATCTCCTACCTTTTATATTTCCCATGTTCACTCTTTAATATATTTTAGGAGCCTTCTGATTATAATGATATAAAAATGCTCACTGAGAAGAACAATAAAACAGATGTTCTGAAACAGTTATTCTTCGTGATGCTCCTGATGACAGAGGAAGTGGAAAACTGACTTGCACATATATGCCATTTAAAAGAGCATTTTAACAAGAAACAGCATAAATAATTAACCTTTGACAGTTTTAAATACCTATAAAATTGGTTAAATCTAATTTAAAATATTATCTAAAGGAAGGGATCTCAGTACAACAGAAGATATTAAATAAAGTGGCACAAATCAATGAAAATGGTGTTTAAACTTAACAGCTGTAAATAATATGTTTAAAGGATCCTGCCAGGCTGTCAATAAACTACAGCAGTTTGTATTCCAAGCAAGTAAAAGTAAAATCCTAGACATTGTTAAAAACATCTTTGTGATTTGCTCTTATGGACTAGACAGCTTTTATCCTATTTGAGGCTGTCTCACTATAAAGAAGGCCTATTAGTAAATTACGTGTGAAGTCCTTCATTCATTTTAATTTCACCTGTTGTTTGAAAATCCATACACTAAGGAAAGTCTTAAAGCTGTATTAAAATTCCAGTTTTTGCATTAAAGCAAAAATCATGTTCATTTTGTAAACTTCACCATTGCACATGTGCAAAATACTATGCCTGCTCTTGATGAGTACATCAGTAACAACATGAGTAACATTCCCAAAAAACTTCTGCAGGACAGTGGTGTCATTTCAACTCTTTATTCCCCAACCCAAGTGGCTTGTTGAGTGTGCAATTCACCCCTGCACAGAGGGCCAGCACAAGTCCAATGCACCACTTAAATCATCAAAATCCTGGTTAAGTGATACTGCATAATGCATAGTCTTGCAACCTACTTCTGAACATGGGTGAATTTCATCCACGGGATAGAATTCTATCACCTTAGGGTAATACCTTGTTACATGAGAAGTCCCATTTCAAAATGTAATTAGGTACTACCCACTGTGAATAAGAGGGGCAAAAACTGAATATTTGGTAGTTATGTAATTCCCTGGTACGATGACTCACTAGCAGTATATCAAACAGGAAATTCTAGTGCAATGTTCAGCAGCCACCAGCAAACAGTGGTGCAGATTACCACTTTGATGAACATGTTTTAAAACAAGATCCATGGACTGAGCATCTTTCACAAATCCATCTCTCTGACCCCCTCATTTTTCTTGCAAAATCCTTCATCAAGGATAATTATCCTATTTTCAACCAAGTCTCCTAATGTAGGACATGTGACCAAATTCCTCTCTCTGTTACCCTGGGATAAATCTAGAGTTACTTCAGATTTATGCCACTGTAGCTGAAAGCAGAATTTGGCCTAGAGAGCCTCCATACTTAGTCTCAAATGTAAAATAACCCAACAATTATATAATAGCTATTTTAAAGCATAAAGACAAACTTCAGGCAGCGTGTTGCCAGCCTATGAAATTTGCTACTGCAGGAGATCATAGTCCAATACTGGACTTTGAAAGGGGGCAGATAATTTCCTGATCCATAATAAAAAATTTACTTTGTTCTACTAAAATGGAGTACTCTAACTTCATGCTTTTGAGCAACAGCTAAATCCACAGGAATAAGAAAACAAATTTTCCCCATATGGGAAACCTTTCCACAACTGGCAAGCTATATTATGGTAGTTTTTTCCCTTCCTCTGAAACATCAAGGCAAAACAACTGCTGGAGGCAGGATAATGGACCTAATCCAGTCTGATGGAGAAGATTATATATTCACATTCAGTGATGTTTAACAAACCAAACTGTGAATTTATAATCAATTAAATTGGTACTTTGCTAACCGACAAATATAATCAATTATTATTTGTAATAATAATAGTACAGTAGAATCTAGAGGCTCCAATCAAAACTGGGGACCTATTCTGCTAGGAACTATATGTATACATAATAAGAGACAGTCCCCGCCAAGAAGTCCTAACATTCTAAGTAGACAAGAGAAACAAAGATGAGATGGGAAACTGAGGCACGCAGAGATAGAGACACTTGCTCCTGGTCAGACAGCAGGTAAATGGCAGTCCTGGGAATGAAATGCAAGTCACCTGACTTCTAATTCAGTCGATAGACACTGGACTACTTAGGCAAACAATTCATTCCCTACCCATAGTGAGTAAAATATAACACGCCAACGTAAGATACCAAGGGTTTACAGAAGGGTGTACACATAGCTAGCACCTCGGTCCCTACCACAAATGAACTTTATTGTTATTTTCATTTCCGTTTTTAACAATTCACATCCCTTACTCCCTTCTTCATCAGCATTTGGCATCCTTCTTCCAAGATCATTCCAGAGCCTGCTCATGGGGCAATCAGACAGGTGTGGTGTTTGAAAATTGTAGCAGGATCAGGGGAATGGGATTGAGCTCCTGGCTGCCTAGTGACAGACTGAGGCCCTGAGACAAGGGCGGAGACGATGCTAGGACTGTGGGGAAGTGGCCCAGGGAAATAGACTGTGGGGTTGGAGGGAATGCAGCATGTGGCTTCCAACTATAGGGTCCCTCGGCTGGGATCTAGAGTAGTGGGTGGGCCCGGTTTCCCCCCCTTTTGCCCCCACTTGCCACTGAAGAGGAAGTGGCTGGACAGTGGATGGCTGGTCCCCCAGAAGGGAGGAGAACTGAGTGGGGCACAGCTGTATGGTTGTGTCTGGAAGAGGATGCCACAGTCCTGGGAGTGTCATGGGTCCTGGAGCAGAAGTGACAGTGGTGAGATGTCACCAGAGGAAGGCGCACTGGTGAATAAGCTAATTCCCTGGACAGACAGAAGGAGGTGCTGCAGTGGTGAGTCATGCCCTGTTACACATACAAATAGGATAATCATATTCAGCAAATCATAACTTTTCCAATGACATCTCACATGAGGCATCTTCTACAAAATGCATCATAATTATGCCAGAATAATATCATAATATGACTATGAAGAATATGGGGTGCAGTGTCACAGGGTACTGTTAGAAAGCTTTTCCAGTGTAATTGGAAATATAGGTGATCATAAAAAATGAGTAACATCTTGATCTGGAATAGTAGAAATAAACTTTAGCAATAAAAATTAACAATGTATCAGTTTACTGCCTTATGGTCCATTGCATATTGAATTAGTCCAATTGTCTCTTGGATGGAATCATAAAGACTTGCAATAGGATAATAATTTGAGAGCTCTATTTGTGATTTTTTTTCAGCATCAAGAGTGATCAAACTCATGTTTTTAAAACCATCCTTCAGAAAGAAGTACTGAGCAGAACCGATCATTCACTCAGTAGGATATGTTAAGTGAATAGGAGGATAGCAAAGAAATTATGTACAGTTTTTCAAGGTGAAAGAAAATCCTTGTCAAATCCCAACAGTGAAAGAAAGTGAGAATGTGTGATTAATAGCACTGTTGAAAGTAACAAAATAAACTATGAAAGCTAAACACTCTTAACCTTGTACAGAAAGCATATGAAAATGAAGAGTATTCAATTAGTGTGCATTTAGTGGCTGGGTAAATTTCTGAAATGCTGAAATGGTTATGGAATGTATACAGATGTACTTTAATACTAACTGAAAATAGGGTTTATATCATCAGACTACACAAATATCCATTTATGACGATCTATACTATTATGGTCACCACTTTTACAAGATTATGATGAATTTTGTACAAAGTATGCCTTGTGAGATCATTTGAAAACTCATAATCTGATGAATATTGTTGTTCTGGTAAAATGTGTGTATCAACATTGCATGAGAAGTTATTAGATTCTACTATGTATCATTTTATCATATGGTTAAGACAAGTAGGTCCAAACTAGTTTTTCGAAGACAGACAAAGGTGTTAAAGGGTATCACCATTAAGCAGCCATTCTCCAGCACTAGGAAGGTGTAAACAATAAATTTAACATTTAATCTCAGAGATGTTTTATTCTTTAAAAAGTGAAATTTAAATCCTAGTGAGGAAAATAGAAAGCAGCATAAACACTGGCAAATGAAGTGTAAACATACAATTAGGAAGGCCAAAAGAGAATTTGAGGAACAGTTAGCCAAAGACTCAAAAAGTAATAGCAATTTTTTTTAAGTACATCAGAAGCAGGAAGCCTGCTAAACAGCCAGTGGGGCCACTGGATGATTGAGGTGATAAAGGAGCACTCAAGGAAGATAAGGCCATTGCAGAGAAACTAAATGAATTCTTTGCATCGGTCTTCATGGCTGAGGATGTGAGGGAGATTCCCAAACCTGAGCAATTCTTTTTAGGTGACAGATCTGAAGAACTGTCCCAGATTGAGGTATCGTTAGAGAGGTTTTGGACCAAATTGATACATTAAACAGCAATAAGTCACCAGGACCAGATGGTATTCACCCAAGAGTTCTGAAGAAACTCAAGTGTGAAATTGCAGAACTACTAACTGTAATCTGTAAACTAGCATTTAAATAAGCTTCTGTACCAGATGACTGGAGGATAGCTAATGTGATGGCAATTTTTTAAAAGGGCTACAGAGGTGATCCTGGCAATTATAGGCCTGTAAGCCTGACTTCAGTACCGGGCAAACTGGTTGAAACTATAATAAAGAACAATATTGTCAGACACATAGATGAACATAATTTGTTGAGGAAGAGTCAACATGGTTTTAGTAAAGTGAAATCATGCCTCACCAAACTACTAGAATTCTTTGAGGGGGTCAACGAGCATGTGGACCAAGGGGATATAGTGTACTTAGATTTTCAGAAAGCTTTTGACAAGGTCCCTCACCAAAGGCTCTTAAGCAAAGTAAGCTGCCACGGGATAAGAGGAAAGGTGCTCTCATGGATTGGTAACTGGTTAAAAGATAGGAAACAAAGGGTAGGTATAAATGGTCAGTTTTCAGAATGGAGAAAGATAAATAGTGGTGTCCCCCAGGGGTCTGTTCTGGGACCAGTCCTATTAACATATTCATAAACAATCTGGAAAAAGGGGTAAACAGTGAGGCGGCAAAATTTGCAGATGATACAACATTACTAAAGATAGTTAAAACCCAGGCAGACTGCAAAGAGCTACAAAAGGATCTCTCAAAACTGGGTTACTGGGCAACAAAATGGCAGCTGAAATTTAATGTTGATAAATGCAAATAATGCACATTGGAAAACATAATCCCAACTATACATATAAAATGATGGGGTCTAAATTAGCTGTTACCACTCAAGAAAGAGATCGTGGAGTCATTGTGGATAGTTCTCTGAAAACATCCACTCAATGTGCAGTGGCAGTCAAAAAAGCAAACAGAGTGCTGGGAATAATTAAGAAAGGGATAGATAATAGGACAGAAAATATCAGTTGCCTCCATATACATTAATGGTATGCCCACATATTGAATATTGTGTGCAGGTGTGGTCGTCCCATCTCAAAAAAGATATATTTGGAATCGAAAAAGGTTCAGAAAAAGGCAACAAATTATTAGGGGTATAAGGAGAGATTGATAAGACTGGGACTTTTCAGCTTGGAAAAGAGACAGCTAAGGGGAGATATGATTGAGGTCTATAAAATCATGACTGGTGTAGAGAAAGTAGATAAGGAACTGGTGTTTACTACTTCTCATAACACAAGAATTAGGGGTCACCAAATGAAATTAATAGGCAGCAGGTTTAAAACAAAAGGAAGTATTTCTTCACACAATGCACAGTCAACCTGTGGAACTCCTTGCCAGAGGGTGTTGTGAAGACCAAGACCATAACAGGGTTAAAAAAGAACTAGATACATTCATGGAAGATAGGTCCATCAATGGCTATTATCCAGGATGGGCAGGAATGGTGTCCCTAGCTTCTGTTTGCCAGAAGCTGGGAATGAGCAACAGGGGATGGATCACTCTTCAGCCCATTCTTATGATTCAGTCCTCACGTACATGGCGGGGTAATCCTAAAAAAGGAGAGAGGGCTATAAGTATGCAAAACAGTGGCCTCCACTCCCCCCACCATCTCTGTTCATGACATCAGTGAACACTTGAAGGACTCTTAACAAGGGGAAGGGTCCCTGACTGAAAAAGAAATCCAGCTTGTGAACTGTTGCCCTTTTGGTGAGAGACATTTTTGCTTTTAACCTCATGTAGGTATGAGCTTGTGTTTTTATCTTTTTTTCTTCTGTAACCAATTCTGACTTGTATGTCTTATCACTTGTAATCACTTAAAATCTATCTAATAAATGTTATTCAATGTGTTTTATTCTTTTATCCAATCCAGTGTGTTTGGATTGCAGTGTTGGGGAACTTCTAGAACTTGAGGATACAAGGATAGTGCATAATCATTTCCCAGTATTGGAATGATGAACTATATGAGTTTGCACTGTCCAGGAGAATACTGAATGGTGCAAGATGCACATTTCTGGGGAACAAGGCTGGGATTAAGAATTTGTGGCTGTCACCCTGTATGTAGTTCAAGAATAGCTGAGACAGCATTCATGTATTTAGCTGGAAATGAATTTGCATGCTGAAGGCTGCGTGAGAAGACCGGAGTGGCTGTTCTGGCAGTAAAGCAACGTAAAAGGCACCCCAGGCTATAGAGTTCAGGAGACACCACTGTTCAACCGTCCAGATTGTACCTGTCCAGAATGTCACACCACTATCTCCCTTTTCATTCCTACCTGTACAAATAAATCCCCTTGTCTTATTCCAGGGCTACTGAGGAATTTTTAATCCTCACTGTTCACATTTCTCCTTTATGAGAATGAGCAGTGCTGACTTCAGGTTCTTGAAGGAACAGTATTTAGTGTAAAACACACACACACACAACTCTAATCCTAAATGCACATTTTCAGTATGATGAGGTAAGTGAAGTAATATCTTATTGGACCTGCTTCTGTTGGTGAAAGAGTCAAGCTTACATAGAGCTCTTCTTCAGGTCATTTTCAGTACATCAGTTAATTCACACTAGATATTTCTTTAAGAAGAGTACCACTTTCTCTTCCGGGAACAACAGAAAGACAAGTAACTAACTCCTAAAGTAAGAGTGTTTCTCCATGAGTGTCCTTTAAATTATTGATGCTGCCCAAAATCCCTTTCATTTTTCTTCTCATAAATCACCTACTCCAAATGGTCATCATTTGTCCAACTCAAGATTTCTAAATGAAAGTCTCTTTGGATCACGTAAACAGTGTTGCTTTTTTTTTTCAAGATGATGTTTGGTGAAGGAAGGTTGTATGGAATTTTATCATATGGTCCTTAAGAAAATAGGTCAATGGAATCAAAAACAAGTAGGCGTGTCAGTGTGTAAAACATTTCACCTTGCTGCGTAAAATTAAACTGCATTTCATAACATGGAGACCATCAGGACTGTATTGCCTCACTCACATACTGCATCACCAATTGAGTGAATGCCACTTGAAGAATACTTAGAGAAAATGGTAGGCATTTGCAAACATCTTAACAACAGGAGTACTCCAAAGGTATCTACATCATTGCAATATACTCCTGAAACTGCCACCAATGTTTTTAGCAATGAGGGCAAGGGGAAAAATATAGTACAGATAAAAAAAATTACGTATCTGCAAGTAGAGACCCTGAAGTAGATATTCCTTCATTTTCAGGGAAGGGGTGTAAGTCATATTTTGCATAGACAAATCCTAGTCTGAACCTTAACTCCTTTCAATAAGCAGGAACCTGAAGAGAAAGCATATTCCTAACAATGATCTCTGCCCAGGGGCAAGACTTCTATTTCCCCAGATGAGGGAAGATGAGGTCATTCTGAGAAAGCCAGCTGATGATATCAATCAGCATTCCTCATGGGCAGAGGCTGAATTTTCAGAGCCCACATAAGACATATGAATGTGTACTGATGATACTGTACCTGTATTTAGAAATCATCTCACAAGAAGGGGATAGGATAGATCCTGGAAAAAAGCCACATTGCTTATTCCTCATTGACACACGTGTCAATCACCATTAGTTGACTCCTATTATCTAGGTAGGACTCAAATCATTCTATAGAAATAGTTCCAAATACACCTGCAATGTCCCCTAGTCACCAACTTAGTAACCCAGGGTCAATCTTTGGCTTTCCCTGAAACTGAACAATGTCAGCGCTCATCCCTATCCATCATGGTTACTTAAAGCAAGTAGACTACCTGAGGTGCTATTACTTGTAGCTGTAAAGATGCAAATCATATGGAGATCCACCTATGTTTCTTAATGAACCATTTCTTGACACTGGAATTCTTGCCCCACCACTACCCTCTCCTTTTTAGGGACAATGATTGGAAAAACATTGTGCTGCTTGTTCAAATTTAATAATGATAATATTAATGACAAATATGTCTGATAATCTGTACAACTGGAATTATTTAATCAAAAATTATTAGTCAAAGATTAATACAGAATAATACAATATACAGAAAGAAAAGCATACTTTACCAAGCCCTCTAACTGGTGAAGCAATAGAAGCTTGTCCACTACCAACTTAATTCCCAAAAACTTTTCCCTTTTATAGGGTGTGGGACAAAGAAATTGTTGTGTGAGGCAGAGAAGCTACTTTCCCACAATTCATCTCACTATGTGTTCTGGTTTTGATATCTTAATTTACCTAATTATTTATGAGACTTCTTTTATAGTATCACAGTTTTCATGATTGATAAGCTAAAGAGATTTCTAATGCAGTCATTATTAGCAAGAACATCTGTGGCAACTAGTAATTCCTAGTAAGTTAAAAACATCTTTCAACGGGTCATTTCATAAATCACAGAAAACATCTGCAATAACAAATGTCCCTTATCAATCACAGAACAATCTTGTTCATCAAAACACACACAGCTGTGGTAACAGGTGTCCTTTGTTAGTCACGAGGGGTCATTCTCTGGACATGTGGACACAATTCTCCCATAGGTCAACGTGGTCAGAATAAAAGATTATACACATTCCATTACTGATTACATATATTCTTTCATTTGATCACCCACTATGGTTCACCCTAAGTACAAATAACTGTTCTGTTTGATAGTTACAGAGCACTAGATTTGGAGATACAAAATACTTTGGTTTATACACCAAAATGATTTTAGTTTGCACACATACATGAAAGAATAGTAGGGGTTTTCATATTTACAAGCATTTGGCTATTCCAAATGGTGGATTCCCTCAGCTCAAAGGGGAAGTCATCAGCCTTCTGGTGTCATTTAAATTTTAACACAGAGCTTTCTATATTTTAATTCTGGTAACACTGTTGAATTCTGTCATTACTGACACGTAAGTCAATAGTTCTGTCATCTTGCTCTCCCTCCCTCACCAACACAACCTCACTTTCCACTGTTCAACATGCATCACATCTATTTTTCTCCCCCACCTCTTTTCTACTTTCCATCTCCATTTCCTGGTTGCTCCTTTCCTGTGCTCCCATTAACTCATCTCTTTCCCTCGATGTCCATATCTCCTCTTCAAGCCCTCCACCATCCTCCCATCTGCCTAGCTGAAAGAAAATTCAGAAATCTCTACTTTACTTTATAATTATTGACAAGACACCACAAAACCCAGTTCCTAATAAAGCAGCCACATAATTATTGTTGTATGGTAGGAAAGTAATTGAGAATACATTTTAGGAAACATTAATGAGGAGATGGATATTTCCATCTCTAATTTCTATGATGTTATTCTTATGCTTGAGATTGATTGCATGCATGCCAGTTATATGTGGTAATTATGGAATATCATCTTGTTATGCTCTCCGTTTAGGCCAGCAATGTCCGTTTACCAAGAGACTCAGCTCAACGTACTTGACAGGAAAGCCGAAACCAGTTGTCTTATGGAGTAACACATTTTAAAAATGAGGATGATCACAAAACACTTTACAAACGACCCACTTTACAATGAACCCTCACTCAATCCTCATGAGGAAGTATAAGGAGATGGAGAGCACACTTCACCCACCACTAAAATGCAGCCGCTTCTGAGGCTAAATGTTTTAACAGAACATTAGCAGCACTGAACTGAAAAGTTATTATTCTGGGTGATCATTTCACCTATATTTTCATAACCAGATGCTCAGCATAGATCCATTGACTTTACTTCAGACATGCCAATTTATATCAGCTGAAGATCTTATCCTAAATTGTCACTGGCTTTCCTGGTTGTCAATGTCACAACAGAGGTTGTCAATGTAAGCATGATTTCTTTTGACTGAATTGCCAAGTAAATGATCATGGTTTATATAATTTATTGCTGCATGAGAAACTGCTGCTTAGGTTCACATAATATGAAGCTCTCTCTTCAGTGAATCATTGCTAAGGTTTGGACTAATAAACATGCATATTGCAAAGAGTACGATTCAGAAGTCTCCTTTCTGACCTCTTTTTCAAAAGTTCATCCCTTAAGGGGCTGATCCTGCAACACTGAAGTCAAAGGAAACTTTGCTATTGCCTTCAGTGGGAGTTAAACCCTCAGTGTATTATAACTAGGCTTGTCAGAATACATTTTTATTAATTTTGATGGATAATATGGATGTTTGTTTTTTTATTTTTATCCATTTAAATTTTCATGGTTGTAGGAAATTATGCAGGGTGGGCATCAGACAATGAGAGGGATCAGACAATTATTTAATGACTATACATCTTAGGCTTAGTAATTAAATTAAATTTAAAAAAAGGTTTATAACCATTAAATCACAAATTGTCAACATTACATGTCAAAATACACAAAGTAAATATCATTAAATCAAACTCTAATAAGTTCTCAAGCAGCATTTTTCTTACTTTCCCTACCTGTAAATTTTGATTATTATCGATGGAAATATTTTTTCATCCATTTTGTGTGTACGGTAAAATTGACTTACACTGACATTTACTGATAAAAATCTCACCCTCCCAAGCCTAATTATAACTTGCCCATGAGGCAAAAGAACTGTAATGGATCACTCATGATATCTCTCACTTCTTTACAGATATAAATTCTTCTTCTTCTTTTTTGCCATAACTCAAGCACATTCTGAGAAAAGGGCTCATTTTACCTTATAGGTTTAGTTTATGCTGTTTCTCTGCAGCATAGTAAGATGAAGGATAAATATATTTTTCAGGGTATAAAGTAGTTGCAGAATATAAAGTAGGTTAACTGGTTACAATGCCTTCAGTTTTTCCTGTATAACATACTATGTGTTTATCTCTAAATATATAAAATTACATAATTTTATAGAGCAAGAACTTATCTTAAACACACGTTGGAAAAAGTTGATAGAAAGCTGCTAGTATGCAGGTCAAATCTCCCAGGCCTTTTCATATATGCAGTACTCCTGTAAAGGTCGTTTCCTACTGATTTAAAAATCTGAAGATTGCTAGAGAGTACAATACCTCAACTGAATGCTCATCAGATACTGAGCATTGTATTTTGCCACCGCAGATAACTAGTTTTCTTTTGTTTCATTCCATGCTTCATCCATTATTTTAACACCCTAAGGTTGATAATTAATAGTTCCTATTTACCTTTATCAAATTCATCCTATGAGACTATGAAGGATAATTAAGATGTATTAGATGCTTTAGGATAAATTAAAGGAACTCTGTCAAGGCTGGTGGGCTTAAAATTAAACATACCTGCTTTGTTGGTGGGAATAATCATGTCTCATTATCTCACTGCTCTGCCTATCAACACAATTCTTGTGAGCCAGCAGTGTACTGAAATTTACAGCTGCTCTAGTCTTGCTCGTTTCTAAAAATGCATGAAATGTGGCAAATATTACAAATTTCATACATGATTATTAAATTAATGCTTGATTTAAATAATTTACTTTTAAATGTAGATTGAAAATGAGATTGTTCTTCAGGTCATTTGAAACAGGCTTTAATGAAAGCATGGGTGTACATATTGTATATGTAGAGCAGGATTTTTCAAATGTGCTAAGGGTTGGCCTAACTCTGTTCCCATTGAAGTTAATGAGTTTGATCATTGAATTCAATGGGAGCAGAGTTAGGCCAACATTGAATGCTTTCGATAGTCCCTGTCATTAGCTTCTAAAGGTGAAAGAGGAAGTGATTGTGTGATGTTACTTATAAAGCTTTGTTCAATGTCATAGTTACTTTCTATTTGTTGTCTAGCTAACAGTTTACCTCACCAAGGTAAACTCTTGACTTCAATGGAGTTATACCACAGATGTATTTGATCCAAGATGCCCAAATGTTCCTAAGCCCTCAAGGCACCCCCCCCCAAGTTATACATTGTAGAGTCTTATTTCCATATTTTGACCCTTTTCCCAATTAATGGTCCATTTGTGGAATGCATATGCAGTTATATCTGTATTGTATGGCTCATTAGAGAGGTGCTAGTACTTGCAGTGGTGTGTTCCATTTTCTTTGGTATAATATGAATGAGTTCATTAAGACCATACAATCAAATAACCACTGAAGTCAATCACTAACCTTTTAAGAGGAATAAAAGAAACACAACTGATCTTTCTGCATAAAACAAATTAAGCCAATTTTTTTTTAATTTTCATAGAAAACATGCTGAACTAGTCTCTTGTTATAGAATGTATTTTCAGTCAGTTGCACATCTGTGTTTGACACATACTGCCAGATGTAATTTTCTAAGAATATGTATTGTTGTCATCATTA
This sequence comes from Trachemys scripta elegans, assembly GCF_013100865.1. NCBI lineage: Eukaryota > Metazoa > Chordata > Testudines > Emydidae > Trachemys > Trachemys scripta. Next base: position 233,404,209 of record NC_048299.1, on the reverse strand, counting down.
GATACGGGCAAAAAGAGAACATTTAAAGCTATAAAAATCAGAAATAAAGTATAATTCTAAAATCTGAAAATCTATCATTTCTCTAAGGCTAAATAGCAGTATATTTACTGGAAAAGAAATATCCCATTATATACAAGGCTACTGGTGCCATCCAAATGATAGAGCAGAACACAAATTGGTCTCTCTTGGAAGAAATGGAATGTTATTCTGCTAATGGGCCATCACATCATATTATTATTTTTACTATTTCTACAACATAAATGCCCCCTTTGCATTTAAAATCTATTTATTTTGTGAACTCACATATTTGACATAGGTTTCCTTATCTTAGTCTATAAGCTTTTTCATTCATCAGTCTAGCACTCTTCACTGAGTTGAGTCCAGAAGATTTTATCCCATGTACTATTTGAGATCTAAATGAGCGGTGTTCGGTAATATTATTTATCTCATTTCTTAATATTACCAAAGGCACCTAGGTACTTATTGTGCTAGGCACTGTCCTGACATAGAGTATGAGGCTGTCTGTGTCCAGAGGGCTTACAATCTAAATAGACAAGATAGGCAAAGGGTTGGGGAGGCAAGCGGGAACAAGAGAAGAAGGGACTGGCCCAAGGTCACAGTGCAGACCTGGAAATAGAACCCAGAGTATATGAAAAGAGACCTATTAGCCAACCTACCCTGCCTCTGCTGTTCAACTGTGGCTGATCAGTGGCATACATTTAAGGCCTTGTCTGTTCTGCAGCAAGCTGGACCTACATTTTTTCTGTGGCAAATGGATTGTCTGCAGTAGGTTAATGTGAATTCAGAAATGGAGGTTATTATTGAATTACATGTAAAGACTAATGCAATTAGTCCACTGTTCCATGCTATTTATTTTTAAGCACAGGGAGGAAGGGTTCTGTTGAAGCATTTGGCATCTAGGGAGGGTTTCTTGGCTTTTTGTGCACCTGGGAAGCAGTTGAGTCTTGAACATTGGGGAGGGAATGCATCTCCTCTCTCCATCCCTGTGTAGGCAGGAGAGGAAGAGAAGAGCTTGAACTCATTCTCTGCACCTGCACCTCTTGATGGCAACCAGTCATGCACTTCATTCTGCCCCATTATGCACCAGTGTATCCAAAATGGATGAACACATTAGCTGAAAGTTTCTGCTATCTATTCAGCACTGAAACAGTCAAAATTGTTGGAATTCATCACTGGGTTTAAGAATTAACAGACTGGGCTAGTTCACACCTTTCACAGGTAGCGGGCTGTCCATTTGAAGTCTCAGGAAGACAATACTTCACTGATTTACATTTTGAAAGCTTCATTTACAATCCTAACTTTATTTATTAGACTATGAATCATTTTTCAGAAGCACCTAGGTCCCAATAGGGATTCTTAAATCACTTAAATGCTTTTGAAAATTGTACTCTAACTTGTTAAGAAAAGCTAACTGATAATACTAGCATCTCTGTTTCAAATAGTCACATGCAATGCCAACTTCCTAATCCAATACTGCAGGATTAGTATTCACTATTCTTCATCTGCAGTGCTGATGTCCCTCTGAAGAGATTATTTATCAAAATATATTAGCATTGATTAATTGATACTGAATACAAATAGTCATGCCTGTGTTAAAAATGTTGCTAAGCTAATAATGATAGCTATGGATTCTAGTTTACCATCACTGTTCTGCAAGCATATAATTCATTCCAGGAGGGTGAGAAAGTTATTAAAAAGTAGCATAATGTGACTCATTCTGTCAGCAAGTATAAATAGTGTAGGAGAAGCAGGGAATTTGTTGGTCTCTTATGCAGTTTTGCCCACCCCTTTGTACTAAGGCCTTGTCTTCACTGCTAAGAAAAGGGATGTGTTAACTCAGGGTAACTAACATGCATGAGCTATTCTGAGGTAAAAACACAATGAAGACAAGGCGCTTTGGTTTCTCCACAAGGTAAACTCACTGAAATACCTAGTCTTCGTTGTGTTTTAACCTCAGGATAGCTAGTGTACTTTAGTTACCTCAAATTAAATGTATACCTTAGACAAGGCCAAAAGGTACAACACATCAGGAATATTAAGAAATAGCACACAAAACTCCTCTTAGTGACCCACACTCCTTAGCTGGAAATCACATACAGCTTGTAACCTACAGGGAAAAATACAAAATGGCACAATTCTTTTTATTTTAATTGGCCTTTGTTAATTTTTAGAGGTGGCAAACAATATTCAGTCAGGCGATAAGGATTGAAAAGGTGCAAGGTGATAATATTCCCTAAGAAAGTCCTTGAAATAAGATTTAAATTAATTTTAGGGGGAAATAATAGTTCTTTCCAGTAGTAAAAACTGATCATCCAAGTTTATGACATAACAGTTATTAAATCTTTTCAGAAATTGACAGTAGTCTTTTAAAGGCTGTAATATAAGAAGCCTTTACCCTGGGTAGTGTATTCAGAGTGAAATAGAACCTGTAAATGGATTTTCTTATCTGTGAAGAGTGTAAAGTTAATCTAGTTGCTGTTTCTTTATCTCAATACCTTTTTAATTGACATTCTGCCTAAACTAATGAAAAACCACCCTCTCTGCAGTCACTGACATTAGTGCCTTATTTTGGCCTCGTCAGGAATGACTGAGGGAGAGGTGAAGCTTAAACACTGATAGTTGAAAATCTTTCTGTTAATCCAAAGTCTTCAGTAAAATCTTCAGAGTCTTCAGACTGAGTATATAGCTATTATTCTTTGTATATAACTTCAAGAGGATTTGAAATGGTAGATAACACAATTCAATAAATACTTGATACACTCTTAAAACGCCTCACTGAGTTATTAGATATTGTGAGTTATTCTGGAAAATGCTTCCAAAAGGAGCCAGAAAAACAAAAAAAAGAGTTCTACAGTTGAAATATAATTTCTTTCCTTCTTGTAATTCAAACTGCCAGAACTCCATGAACAAAACTGTTATCCAGAACCAGGATCCAATCGATACAGCAAAGACTCACAGAAATCCTGTTGATTCAGAAATTCCACTTTGGTATTGCCAAGAGTGTTAAATTTAACCAAGCAAGTCCAGCATACCATTAAATCTCTTGAAGTCCCAAATCTCTACTAGCTGACGTGTCATGAAAATAAAGTTTGCAGGATAGAAGTGCAACCCTGTGATACAGGACACTATGTAGTCAGGAGCAAAGAAACTGTTGGCATCAGCTATCGGATATTCAATTCAAGGTAGTCAATTGAGTTGGTTGAAAATTTTATATTGAAACTTTTTTTGGTGGCAAATTGAATTTTGTGATTAAATGGAAATTTTCATGGAAAGTGTCTGCTTTCCTGGAAAAAAATTTGGATATTTCATTGGAAGACCTGAAAACTTAATTTTTTCAGCCAAAACCTAAAATTTTGTTATACGGCAAAAACATTTCCAGTTTTAAGCCAAAAAATGAAAAGGTTTTGGCTGAAATTGAAAAAAGGTTTGGGTGTTTTGGGGTTTTTTGGGGGGTTGGGGGGGGGGGACAGCCAACAAAAAATTTAAATGTTGCAGTGCAACCAACTCTATTAGTCAAGTAATAAATTAGATAAATTCGTCAATATTAATAGGTAAAATACTAAGAAAACACAGTTGCTAACAGTTTACACACATTCATGTCCAATGATAGCTAACAGCTATTTTATGTTTCCTCTGTGTAAATATCCCATGCAAAGGAACACTATTGTTCAAGCACTGACCACCTAGAGTACACTGCCATTATCAATTCCTTTTCAGAAACTTGTTCCTGTCAAACAGATGGAAGAGGAAACAAAAGCAACAACAGCAGTGAAAGACAAGGGCACTGGGATCCAGCAAACTGATGATAAAGGTCTGTGAAGCTAATGCGAACAGCAACTGGAGCCAGCAATAGTACACTTTCAAAAATAGAGAAGAACTACAAATCGGTCAACAATAAATTAAAAGAAAATCACCACCAATGTCGGGAGGCAGCCAACAAGCAGATGGTGAAGCAGCCCTGGGCAAGGCAGACACAATCAGCATGGCCAAACATCCCAAATTCAGATTAGAATAAACAGTGGAAAACACAGCAAATCAAATGCAAGGCAAAAAGCTATCCTTAGAACAAAAATTATGAATGCAGCTCTTACACCTAAAGTTAATTTAATGTTAAAATAATACTTCCATAGAATCATAAAATCAGATAGAAATTAAAAAACATATTAAGGTCTCTTGTCTATCCCTTCAGCCAGTGCAGATTATATATTTTCTAGTTCTGAAACTGTTCCATGGGCCATCCATGGAACAATTGCTTGTGGTTCACAGCTGACTTGTCACATGGAGCTCCACTGTGCTCTTTCTGCAGCTGCAAGCCTATGTCTGAACAAGAACTGAGGGCATCCTCCTCCAGCAGAATGTCTGCTGCTGTGGCCCTGTGTCCTGGATTATGCCCGCAGAAACTGGTTAACCTAAGGCTTGGTCAAACCCATTGTGATGAGTGGTGTTAGTGGAGGAGGTCTTTGTCTGAAATTTATCCATGACTTTCTGATAGACCCTTTTTTGCTGTATATGGGCTTGAGATTATGCATCAATATGAACTCGGACAGAATATTCATTCCATTCCAAAATTGTTTTCCGTTCTCTACTTCCCTCGGAATTGGCATGCAGCAGCAGTGAATTGCAATACGCACTTGGAGCTTTCTTTCTCTCTCTTTGTTGGAATGGCTTCACTCTCACCAGCTGCTTCTTTATTTTCTTCCTAGTTTATTGTGATTAATAACTTCTATAGCTCTGCAGAATCTTCTGCTACACAGCAATGAATTTTAAATAGAGCTGCGCAAATAAGGCAAAACATTTTCCACAAATACTCATTAGAATTTAAAATGAATCGACCTTGACCACATTCACACCCCATCCATGCAACTGAGCATTACTACCAGACATGCTGCCAGGAAACAAATTTTACTTGCTCTTCCCTGAAGAGCCACACCAGAAACTTGCCTGTAAAAGTTACACTCATCCCTCCAAAGATCAGAAACAAATATCGGGTATCTTTTCTTTCTAATCACACCAATGGATGTTCCCACAAAGGTGTTGTATCTGTGGATCTGATTGCATAATGAAGGATATCAACTTCACAAGCTCTGTCGTGGACTTTGAAGATACTATGATGGTTCCCCCCGGGGTGCCACCTGGAACTGGGCTACCACAGAGCCTTCTGACCCACCAGTCTGGGCTTCCTCTCTCACTGTACTGCTACACTTCCACCAGCATTCACACAGGTAGGGACATACCCAGCTGCAGTTGGGTACATGCAGGCTTTCTGACTAGTCACTGCATGAACCAAAAGTAGAAAGTCTAAAGCCAACATAACTCTCAGCTCCCCAGGCACACACCCCCTCTGCAGCATAAACCCAAAATTCTACCATCTTCTGCTGCATAGGAAACTGCACAGCACCTAAGCTCATAGAGTTCTCCCCTCCCCCGTCAATGTAGCGAGGCATATGCAACAGTCTTTGCACCTTGAGCTATGATTTCCAGCACGCTTCACTCCAACTCACTGGTTTAGATAAAGCAAAAATATGATTATAAGTGATAGCAAACAGATCAAAGCAGATTACCTAGCAAATAAACAAAAACGCAAACTAAGCATAACATACTAGATAGATTGGATATGAATTAGCAAATTCTCACCTCAATTGATGATACAAGCAGGCTGCAGATTCTTAAGGGACAAGCTGCACTAACTTTATACCTTGGAATTGCCAGGTCTTTCATACACAGACTAGAAATCTCTTTAGCCTGTGTCTATCTCTTCCCCCAGTTCAGACTTTGTTCCTCAAGTGTTTCCAGGAGTCTTCTTGTGTGGGGAGTGAAGAACAGACGATGTCACTCCCTGCCTTATATAGCTTTAGCATATGACAGGAACCTTTTGTCCCAAACTCAGTTTGTGGAAAAACACTGACATATCAAGAGTCATGTGGCCTGGTTACATGCTCTTGCATACCTTGCTGAGTCATAGCAGCCATTAATTACAGGCTGTCTGGAACGTTCACAGGAAGGTTAAGGTCTTCCATAGTCTTTGCTGATGGGCCATCACCACAAATCATAACTTTTCCAATGACACATCACATGACCTGTCTTGTTCAAAATGCCTCATAATTATGCCCTAATCATATCATAATAATATCACTGTGAAGAATATGGGGTGCAGTGTCACAGGTATATTTCACAATATATTTTTTCTGCTCATAAGGTGCCATACCATAGTAAGTCACCATGCTGGCACTAAGGTGTGTTAAACATAATGGACTAGACTAGAGGAGTTCTCCTTTCTTCTCCATTAGCATCCTTTTCCTTTGTCCTTACCCGCGCTCTTAAAATCACATGAATTCAAAAGAAAATAAAAAGCCCAAATATTATTACTACTATTACTTTTCACTGCTGATAAAAGCACATGGCTTGTGCTTCAAGAGCATATTTTCATTGTGCTATGTGGAAACAAATGCCTGCAGAGCACTTAACAAAATTGTCCCTTTATTTCACAAGAAGGCTGGGATATAGCACAAATGTGTGCTTCTGTGAGACTTGGGGCAGGTCTACACTAGGGGGTTAAGTTGACCTAAATTACACAACTCCAGCTACATGAATAATATAGCTGGAGTCGCCATAGCTTAGGTCGACTTATTGCGGTGTCTACAACACTCCCATCAACTTCCTTATGCTTCTCGTTCCAGTGGGGTACCAGAGTCAACAGGAGAGCGATCTGCGGTCGATTTAGCCAGTCTTCACTAGACCGGCTAAATCGACCCCCGGTGGATCGATCGCCACAGCGTTGATCCATGGTAAGTGGAGACATACCCTTAGAAAGTCCACTTCTTCTAATTCACAGGTGTAAAGTCATAGTCAACTACAACATTTAATGTAGTAAAACAAAAGCCTTCTACAAATGAAATTGCCAGTTATGGATTTCAGTAGCAGCTATCTACAAGCACAGCCACTTTAAGCTTTTAGTTTTTATTTAAAAAGCTTAATTGGACGTTTTTATTACTCCCAATTAAGCTTTTTAATTAAATGGAAAAGTTGAAAGAGGCTGCAGGCAAGTACTGCTGAAACCCATATCCGTATGTACTCTACGAAAAAAATATGTTTGTGTAAAGTTGCAACTGTCAGCCAGCTGCAGCTTTTAGTAATGTTTAGTGCTGGTCCCATTTACTTTGCCAGTGGCACACACTGCACAAGGAAACATACACAACTAATTGGAAAATCAGGGCTGTAGCTTTAGATAATATAATAAAGCAATGAAATCCATTCCACTGCTACAAAAGACACATCATGTGAAAAAAAAATTCCTAGCGATTCCCTCCTCTCCCTGTCTTGTTTATACTGTACGACATTTGTGGCTGGGACTCACTCTCTCATCTTGTACAGTGCTAAGCACATTGTCAGACTTAATAAATAATTAACAGAATAACATTCTAGGTAGAGATAAGCCTGACCTGTAGATTTCAGTCCTGATTTCTACACACACAGCCTCAATTTCAGGAGTGTTCAGATCTGGGGTTGTGGTTCAGCCCATTGTGGAGATACATAGCTAAATATGACATTTTGATCCAGGTTCTGAACCCCTACCCCAAAACCTGGTGTGTTTGGATGCAGGGTGACATTCTGTTATGGACTTCCAAGTTATGGTAGCCTCCCCAGGCTGTTCTGTGGGCTGCAGCTCTGCCTGGAATCTATACAGCCCCGTGCACTGTTCCCCCAATAGACTCCCTCCCATTCTCAGCCCTGGCCCCAGCACACCCCATGCCTGTTTGCAAGAGCTTTCTCAATTATCAACCCAGTGGGCACCTGGGCTTTTGGGGCCCCTTTACATTGTTCTGGCCCTTTAAATTGGCATAAAGAGACTGGAACAGGAGTGAGACTCTCCCCGCAGTGTTTTTGGTTGGAAGTCATTCTCCAATTCTAAGCACTTCATTTTTCCTAAACAAATCTTTGACCCATCCAGCAGAATTCTATAGCATGGATACAATTATTAAATCCCATAGGATGGCTTCTAAAAATTACTACTTGAGAGGCACATACCTGCCTCAAGGCTGAGTGCCGTATAACAACCTGCATAGACAGATAGAAACTATTTTTCTCTTTAATGAGAGAAGTTTTCCTTAAAGGAATTCCACATCATAGGATCGCATTTATCACTATCTCTGCATCCATTTTGTGAAATCTGTCTGGGATGGTATATCTATATAGAATCTTAGATTGGATGATAAGATAAGGTACTAACTGACATCTGGCAAGAATGTTTGTGTATTTTGGTCCAGAATTTTTCTTGATCAGGTAAACTAAAGTGCCTTTGCCATCAGCCATCATTGTGAGTTTTTGTTTGTTTTTTAATTGAATAGCAATTCAAAAGTAGTAAAATATAAAATCTTTAGGGCCAAATTCTGTTATTCTTATTTAGTAGCAGCTTACTTCATGTATACTCCCACTGTGTGACTATTGTGGAGTAAAATACTATTCATATGAGTAAGGATATCAGAATCTGGCCCTTAGAAATTAGACTTAACCATTTCAGGGTCTTTGAGGAAAATATTTCCAAAAGTCATCCACTGACAAAACAGCTTTTTTGTGGTTGCTTTTAAACAAAGACTGTACAATTTGTCTGAGTCCAAAACAATGAGACAGTGGGCAATTGCAACCATTTGAATTTGCTTTAGAGATGGACTTTTAATATCTTTTTTTTTTTAGACAAAACTGAATTATACCCTACCTTTGCCACTGGTTAAAACCTTTTCATGAATTAAGCATGGAGAAGAGATGTACTTTGCATAAGGGCTAGAGAATAAAGTAGTGGAGGGGAATGTTTATTAGTACTGTAGAATTTTTTATCCACACAGTTAAAATCTGAAAAGTGAAGGGCTGCGAGATTAAACATTTTTCTTGAGAGCAGTTGGTATATAATGCAGTGGGAAACAAAGGACTCAAGACGTTTCTTTTTTTCCCCTCGTAGATTTGAAAGATAAAAATCAAATATTTTACTGTTTTGGGCTAAGACTAGAAGGTGAAGTGTGTGACTACTAACCTAAGAACATAAACATAAGAATGGACATACTGAGTCAGACCAAAGGTCTATCTAGACCAGTACCCCATCTTCCAACAGTGGCCAATGCCAGGCGCTTCAGAGGGAATGAACAGAACAGGTAATCATCAAGTGATCCACTCCCTGTCACCCATTCCCAGCTTCTGGCACACAAAGGCTAGGGATACTATCCTGGCTAGTAACCATTGATGGACCTGTCCTCCATGAACTTATCTAGTTCTTTTTTTTAACCTTGTTATAGTCTTGACCTTCACAACATCCTCTGGCAAAGAGTTCCACAGGTTGTGTGTTGTGTGTTATGTGAAGAAATACTTTCTTTTGTTTGTTTTAAATCTGCTGCCTATTAATTTCATTTGGTGACTCTTAGTTCTAGTGTTATGAGAGAGTAAATAAGGAAGTGTTATTTACTCTATCTCCACACCAATCACACCTACATTTTTCTTAAGGCTGATATAAAACAAAGGTTTGGGGACGTTTATTTATTTATATGCACGTGTGTATGTGTTTTGATTTTTTTAAATAGGAATCAGGTATCATGGTGGGTAGCATGAAACAGACTTTCACACTTGCTAGCTAAGATAAAAATTGGAAATCTTTATGTTCTTTGTACCTTTCCCGCTTTCCATCTCTTCGGTATTTTTTGGAGAACTAGTGTTTTAATTCAACTGAATCAATTTTGACATCTAATAGACATTTATAGGAGAGCTTATCTTTTTAAAGGGAATGTTGCTTCCAAGTTATTTAGTAGTTTGAAGAAGTGAAATGATAAAGCTTTGGTTTCATGATGGTTAGTATTAAAACCGTATAACTGACCAAATGCATGCCATAGTTTTGGGACTAACTCTATTTAATAAGGTTACAAAAAGGGGTATACTGAAAAATATGTTGCACCATTTTTTCTCATAAGATTGTAAGCTTGATGCCTTTCTTTTCTCTCCAGATTGCGTGGACAAGGGTTCCTTCTACATAGTACACAGAAGAAGTGATAACTTCATCTTTCTGATCTCATAACTAAGGCTAAGATTTTGTCATGGTTATTTTTAGTAAAAGTCACATGCAATAAACACTAATTCATGGAAGCCAGTGACCTGTCCCTGACTTATACTAAAAATAACTGTGACAAAATGGGGAAGCAGGGGGGTCCAGCACCCACTACTCTGCAGTTCCGGGTTCCCCCCAGCCGCCATTGGTGACTGAGAGCGCCAAGATCCCCTCCCACCACCCAAGGTGACTCGGAGCTGCAGAGTCCATGGCTGGGAGCTGTGGAGTCCCCCTCCAACAGCTGGGATCTGCAGAGTTCTCTGCCGCCTACACCAGCTGGAGGCTGCGAGGTCAATACAAAATGATTCCACAGCTACTGGAAGCAGCAGCCAGTACGTCCCTCGGCCCGCGCTGCTTCCAGCAGCTCCCATTGGCCTAGAGCAGCGAACTGTGGCCACTGGGAGCCGCGATCAGCCGAACCTGCGGACGCGGCAGGTAAACAAACTGGCCCAGCCCACCAGGGGCTTTCCCTGCACAAGTGGCGGAACAAGTTTGGGAACCACTGGCTTATGGGATGTTGTGAAAACCCAAAGTATAAATGAGTTCAAAAAAGAATTACCAGTAGATAAGTTCATGGATGATAGGTCATCAATGGCTATTAGCCAACCCTATGTCCCAGACGTCTCTGAACTTCCAACTGCTAGAAACTAGGACTGGATGACAAGGGATAAATCAGTAGAAACTGCCCTGTTCTGTTCATTCCCTCTGAAGCATCTGGCACTGTCCACTATTAGAGACACTATACTGGGCTAGATGGACCATTGGTCTGACTCAATATGGGCATTCTTATGTAAAATGTCTTTAACAAGTAACATATCAAGCCAAATAACTCAGTGACTTCACTGGAGGTAGAATTATACCACTCCAGATTTACCCTGAGGTAGCTGAGCACTATTTGGTCCCAGGAAAGGCAAGGGCCACTACAATCACAGAGTGGCTCCACAGTCATTTGGAGCCTGGTGCAAAGATTCAGTCTCCTGCTGATCTTCACAGAATCAGCCTAGATCAAACATATGTACTTTGCTTTGGCACAACAACCAGGATTTCTCCCCAAATACAGAAATAAACTCCTTACCAATATGTCTATATTTTTTTCTTTCTTTTTTACCCGGTTGGCAGCAAATGCCTGCCAGGCCTAATCTTTCAATCAGTCAGTTTCTCAGTCAGGGACGTAAGGGCTCTTAAGTGCTGCTATGGTTCTGAGTAATTACCTGAACAAAAATGTGCCTGAGATTGGATTAACTATTGTGTCATCTATATTCAGCACCACACACTCAGAGCATGAAAGGAAGAAACCTGGAAAGTACCAGGGAGCAGATACAAACAATAAACTAAAATTAAAAAGGAGAGGGAAAAAATGTAACTGTACTATGGACCCTGGGCAAATTTCCGTGTTCAGATGTGCATGGAAAATCCTGACTGCAAGATCCTGCTGTGCTTAACTGTGCAAAACTCCCACTGGTATGAATAGTTGTTCTGCAGTTAGGAAAAGAGAGAATTTCAGTCAGGTCAGATTTTTCCCTAGGCTTGGACTATACTTAAAATTTATAATCCAGCACAGCTATGTCAGTTAGGGGTGTGAAAACATACCCCTGACCAACATAGCTATGGCAACAAAACCCCAAGCACGGATGTAGCTATGCCAACAGAAGAGTGCTTCTGTCTGCATAACTAATGTCATTTGGAGAGAAGGAGGACAGAAATCTCCCTCTGTCAATGTACCCTGCGTCTACACTAGGGAGCTCTGCTGGCATAGGTTCTGTAATATGGACACAACCTTATACTCTAGTGAATACACTTTCAACATATTAGTGCCTGTGGGTACTAATCATCCTTTCCAACAATGGACTTGTTGCTGGCCACATTTTATTCACAGATTCATAGACTGCAAGGCTAGAAGAGACCATTAAATCATCTAGTCTGACCTCCCTGAATACATAGAGCATAGAATTTCACCATTATTCCTGTACTGAGCCCAATAGTTATTCCTCTCCTAAATTTTTGTCTTTGGTCTGAATCACTTTTTTATTGCCTACTTGCACAACTGGGCCTCCAGCTGACATTCTAGCAAATCTGTAAGTGGTCTTAGTACAGTCACAATAAAAGCAACCATCACAGTTGGCAGTAATTGGAAACCTTGTTTGCAGTCTCAGCCTAGAGGCCAAGGATTGATTGAACATGGAGTTAGAACTCATATACTTCACTGCTGGAAGATGGCCATTCCAGAAGAAGGATGAGGCATTTTGGTTGGGCAATGCACAGAAGCTTGCACTTGCTGTAATTGTTTGGTGGCTAAAAGCAGAGCTTCTAGGCCTATAACTCTGACATTCTGCAGTCACTGAAAAATAAATCATTAATAGTACAAGATAGAACAAATAACTGACTAGAACTGATTTAATGATATTGTTTCTCCAATACATAGTTAAAATAATCATACGAGGCAGAAAAGTCAAAATATTTATAACACAATTATGTGTAACAGAGTGATGGACGATGAAATATACACTGTCTCTTGCACTCTGAGGATATGTCAACAATAATACTAACATGGTGTGTTTGCCCTAGAGAATTGTTAATTGAATCAGTGGGATTACACTAGTTTAAATAGCAACTGTACACAACATCCATACTAACAGTCATAGCTCATGTTCAGTTGTACCCAGCTACCACATGCAGCACTCCAGTCAAATGTTGTAGGCACATAGCCCTTCTAGGTACCTATACTACAGCTCCTGAAATAGCTCTTTGAAGCAGTGCCCTATGGGAGATTTAGTATGGGATTCTAGGAGCTCAAGGGAATTTTGGAGAAAAGGGTCAAGGTTAGGCAAATTTTAAGAATTCTAAGTTTTTTAAAACCCATTCAACTATCAATTCCACTGCCATCCTTTCACCTTTTGCCTTCACAAAACATTCTGGAGACCTCAGCATAGTTTCGGTGATGTTCTAGTCCAGGGATCGGCAACCTTTAGCATGCGTCCCATAAGGAAAACCACTGGTGGGCTGGGATGGTTTGTTTACCTGCAGCGTCAGCAGGTTCGGCTGATTGCAGCTCCCACTGGCCACAGTTCGCCATCCCAGGCCAATGGGGGCTGCGGGAAGCGGGAACCAGCACATCCCTCAGCACACACCTCTTCCTGCAGCCCCCATTGGCCTGTTACGGTGAACCGCAGACAGTGTGAGCTGCAATCGGCCAAACCTGCAGACGCTGCAGGTAAACAAACCATCCCAGCCCACCAGTGGATTTCCTTGACGGGCTGTGTGCCAAAGGTTGCCAATCCCTGTTCTAGTCTGTAGCCTGACTCTGAGCCTGAACCTGCTGAGGATACCTTTCTCCTCCACTCTTTAAAGAATGCCTCTGTGATGTCCAAAACCTGCAATGCTGGAGTCTAAGGCCAAATCTGGGGAATCATATAAATGTAGAACTGGAAGGGATCTTGATAAGTCCAGTCCCCTGCACTGAGGCAGAATTATCTAGACCAGGGGTCCCACTGCGGCCAGCAGAGGAGAAACACATGCAGCCACACTGCCGGCAATGTCTGCTGCAGGCACCGCTCCCTGCAGCTCCCATTGGCTGGGTGAGAGGGACAGAGATACCATCACTAGTCATCGGGCAGAGTCAGCTATGGAGGCAGCATCATTAGTTGCCAAGCAGAGTCAGTGTCACTTTTGTCCACAATGACTCAATGAATAAAAACAAGTCAAAATACCAAACACAACTATCTGATGCACACCTTGCTGCAATCCTAAAGGTTTCAACTGCTCAATCACTGAGGCCAAACATCAACAAACTGACAGAACTGAAGTGTTGCCAGGTGTCTAGCAAACACTAAAAACTCTCTGGCAGGCGAAGAATTGTATAAAGTTGTATGACAGTTTTATTATTTCTAAGAAATTCAAAATGAAAAATACAATATAAACTTTTTCTTTTCTGAACACCATCTTCAATGACATTATTGGCCCGCTGGGAGGATTTGAGAACTGGCACTGGCCCTAAGGTAAATTGAGTTTGAGACCCCGGATCTAGACTATCCCTGACAGATGTTTGTCTAACCTGTTCTTAAAAACTTCAGTGATAGAGATTCCATAATCTCCCAAAATAATTTGTTCTAGTGTTCCCTACCCTTATAGTTAGGAAGTCTTTCCTATTGTCTAACCTAAATCTGCTTTGCTGAAATTTAAGCCCATTACTTCTTTTCCTATCTTCAGTGGATACGAAGAACAATTTATCACCCTCCTCTTTATAATAACCTTTTACTTACTTTAAGACTTCTCATGTCCCCCTTCTCCATGTCTTCCCCCAATCTTCTCTTCTCCAGACTAAACAAACCCAGTGTTTTCTATTTTTCCTCATACATCATTTTTTCTAGACCTTTAATCATTTTTGTTGCTTTCCTCTGGACTTTCTCCAATTTGTCCACATCTTTCCAAAAGTGTGGTGCCCAGAACTAGACACAGTACTCCAGCTGAGGACTTATCAGTGCTGAGTAGAGTGCTGGAAGAATTACTTCTCGTGTCTTCTTTACAATCCTGGTAATATATCCCAATGTTTGCCTTTTTTGTAACGGTATTACATTATTGACTCATATTTAGTTTGTGATCCACTATAAACCCCAGATCCTTATCTGCAGTGCTCCTTCCTAGGCAGTTATTTCCCATTTTGTATTTGTGCAACTGATTATTTCTTCCTAAGTGGAGTACTTTGCATTTATCCATGTTGAATTTCATCCTATTTATTTCAGACCATTTCTCCAGTTTGTCCAGATCATTTTGAATTCTAATCCTGACCCCCATAGCTCTTGAAATCCCTCCCAGCATTGTATCAGCCAGAGACTTTATAAGTGACAAAGAGTCCTGTGGCACCTTATAGACTAACAGACATATTGGAGCATAAGCTTCTATGGGTGACATGCGTCTGACGAAGTGAGTATTCACCCATGAAAGCTTACGCTCCAATACGTCTGTTAGTCTATAAGGTGCCACAGGACTCTTTGTCGGTTACCCCTCTGATACTAGACTTTATAAGTGTACTCTTTATGCCATTATCCAAATCATGTATGAAGATATTGAATAGAACCAGACCCAGGACAGGTACCTGTGGATTGCCACTTGATATGCCCTTCCAGCTTGACTGTGAACTACTGATAACTACTCCCTGAGTAGTTCTCCAAACAGTTGTGGACCCAACTTATAATAGGTTCATCTAGGTTATATTTCCCTAGTTTTCTTATGAGAAGTGCATGTGAGACAGTATCAAAAGCTGTACTAAAGTTGAGATATATTATATCTACTGCTTCCCCCATCCACATGGCTTGTTGCCATACCAAAGAAGGACATTAGGTTGGTTTGACATGATTTGTTTTTGACTAATTCATATTAACTGTTACTTATCACCTTATGATCTTCTAGATGCTTACCAATTGATTGAATAAGACTGAGTTCCTCTTAAATGGGGCAAATCTTTTTCACTTTATTGGAGCAAGTATTGGAATCCCAGGTCTTGTTATAGAGGGCCTTCAGGCCCTTTATTTTTTATCAACTGTATTTCTCAGAGTGAGTGATACCCTGCTGAGTAAGATTCTCAGAGTTCTGGACATAGACCAGAACATTTCAAACTACAGAGTTCAGCTGGGACTATATATTTTTCTCATCCCTGATGTTCACAAGTGCTCCAGTATCTGTCTTAGCCCTGCTTGTAGAATTCTTGTGAGATAATTTCTGAGATAGACTCCAAAACTAGATTGACAACATCACAATTGCAAAGAAGACAATGCTGTAAGAACATCTTTGACAAGTTGGAATATTGGTCTGAATTCAACAAGATGAAGTGCATAGTACTTCATTTAGGAAGGAAAAACCAAATACACATCTACAAAATGGGGAAAAACATGGTAGTGCTGCTGAAAAATATCTGGGGGTTAGAGTGGATCACAAATGAAATATGAGTCAGTTATATGGTGCACTTGTGAAAAAGGCTAATATCATTCTGGGTTATTGTCAGAGGGTTTGTGTCCAAAGTCCAGCGGTATTGCCCACTGGCTAGAGTCTGTGGCCATGTTGCCTATGGATGAAAGTCTGTGAGGCCAGCAGTAGGGAAACCTAGGCTATCCCTGCTCCATCAGCTTCCAAGCCAGGGTCCTGTGACTGGCAAGTCGGATATGTGGACTGGGGGTGAATGCCTCCAAGCCTGTTCCTTGAGTCACTTCCCACCACAGCCCCTGACCCTCCAAAGTCATCACAGGGTATGCTTATGGACTCTCAAAACAGGGGGAGAGTCCTCGCTGACTGTGATCCAGGATCTTCTCCATTGGTCATGGCCTGTTGTTCCCAGTCTCCACGGGGGGAAGGGGGGGATGTCTTCAGCAGTAGGGTCTGGTCCTGGTGGTGTGGAATTCCTGTGGCCTCTCTGCAGGAGACACGAGCGTAGGACTGCTCCTTTGCTCTGTCCACCCTAATGGAACTCTCTTTTGAGGCCTTCCTCCGTTGTGAGCATGCCCAGCAGGTGTAGCTGGGCAGGGCCTTCTGGGCCCAGATTTGCTCATTAACCCTTGGTTCCCTAGTGTGGGGCTTATACATTGCATCACAGGTGTATTAACAGGAATCTTGTGTATAAGACATGGGAGGTAATTGTCCTGCTTTACTCTGCACTGGTGAGGCCTCAGCTGGAATTCTGTATCCAATTCTGGAGTGCCACACTTTAGGAAAGATGTGGACAAATTGAAGAAAGTCCACAAGAGAGCAACAAAAGTGATAAACGGTTTAGAAAACCTGCCCTCTGAGGAAAGATTAAGAAAACTGGGCATGTTCAATCTTGAGAAAAGACTGGGGGGGGGACACCTGTTAACAGCCTTCAAATATGTTAAGGGCTATTACAAAGATGACTGGGATCCACTGTACTTCATGTCCACTGAAGGTAAGACAAGAAATAATGGGCTTAATCTGCACCAAGGGAGACTTAGATTAGATATTAGGAAAACCTTTTAACTAGAAGTGTAGTTAATCTCTGAAATAGGCTTCCAAGGGAGGTTATGGAATCCCCATCACTGGAGGTTTTTAAGAACAGGGTTAGACAAACACCTTCCAGGGACGGTCTAGGTTTACTTGGTCCTACCTCAGCATAGGGGGCTGGACTTGACTTCTGAAGGTTCTTCCAGCCCTATGATTCTATGAACAGGAGGGCAATTGTACAGCTCAATTTGTATAAATAAGGAGCTTCCAGAAAACTTGACCCCAAACTGCAGAAACTCAGACAGCCCATCTAAGGAGACATTGCACTGTGGGAGGGTGGTGAGTGGACTAATTTTGCCAACAAGACATCTGCAGTCTGCAATAGAGCAGCACTAGTGAAGACAGTCATGGCAGTGGATGACACCGTACCTAGCTTTGCTCAGAGCAAGTGCAATCCAAAGTGTAATGTGATCCTTTGTGCACGTCTAAAAGTGATTTTGTGTGGGGATGCATTGTACATTACAAACATGCAAGGAAGAGGCCACATGATAGTCTCTAGTGCAGACAAGGCCAGATACTTAAGAATCACAGCAATAAATCAATAAAGAAAAACAAAAAAGAATGAGTACGACCCACAGTCTCTGGAAACATCTACTCTGTCATAACGCATGGCACAGTACAAAGCAGGGAAGTAGCATTGGCAGCTTAGTCACTACCAT
The DNA here is from genome assembly GCF_013100865.1 of Trachemys scripta elegans. Classification (NCBI taxonomy): domain Eukaryota; kingdom Metazoa; phylum Chordata; order Testudines; family Emydidae; genus Trachemys; species Trachemys scripta. The sequence goes on along the minus strand of NC_048299.1, from coordinate 233,386,440 downwards.
GACAGCAACTATTGAATACATCGGCCAGAGGGGGACTAAGGATAGCACGGACAGGACCTATTATTACTGGCAGCGGGATGCTAACTTTGCTAGAAATCTCTTGTAGAGTTCAGGAAAGCAATGTGCTGAAGATTTCGCTCTTGCTGGACTGTGGTTTTATTTCTGCAACCAGTGAAATAAGTAATTTCTTTCAAAGCATCAGGGGAAACGTTCACACATTTAGAAACAACAGTCTAGGGCCAGGCCTGGCTATTGATAAATTCACATGTGTGCTGCACACAAGATCTTCAGATAACAAGAACAGAGTCTTGCAGCTTCCCTCAGGAGAATTAGAAAGCAATTCATACGTTTAACATTCTTTAGCACTATGTTCGTCCTGTTATATTTGATGGGGCCTGCAGACCATACCATTTCAGTGCCTACTCCAGTACATTTTAACCATGTTAAATCCCAGCACATTATCTAGTGAAAATAACCTCCTTTCCTAGTATAAGGGTTAGATTTGTGCTAGAACATTTTACACTGTTTTGTAAACTTGGTGGATTGGGCTGTAGAGAGTGTGAAAAGTATTTTAAAAATACATATGACTGGAACAGGACCTTGCCCCCTCCAGCTTGTTTGGTTTTCCCTGTGCCCAGATTGCCCCTCAGTGGAACCTTTCAGGGATAAAGCATAAACCTCAGTTGTCCTTGGCCAGGTACTCATGCCTTCTACTCCACTGCTGACTCAGCCTTCTCATAAAAGAAAGTTGAGTAGGGTTACCATACGTCCGGATTTTCCCGGACATGTCTGGCTTTTTGGTCCTCAAATCCCCGTCCGGGAGGAAATCCCAAAAAGCCGGACATATCCAGGAAAATAGGGAGAGATGGGTCATGGGGCTTGGGTCCAGGCTGGAGCCGCTGGGGCTGGTGGTGCTCGGCCGCCAGCCGGCGGTGCACGACCAGGGCCAGTGCCGGTGCTGGGCTGGCGCCACTCAGCCGGAACCGGGGCCCAAGCCGAGCTGAGCCAGAGCCACTGGGACCGGGGCTGGGGGTGCTCAGCCGGAGCCGCTCGGCCGAAACTGGGGCCTGAGCCGAGCTGGGCCGGAGCCGCTGGGACCGGGGCTGGGGGTGCTCGGCCAGAGCCGCTCGGCTGGAACCAGGACCGGAGGTGCCCAAGCCGCTGGGGCCGGCGGTGCTTGGCCAGAGCCGCTCGGCCGGAACCGGGACCGGGGCCAGCGGTGCCCGGGCCGCTGGGGACAGCGGTGCTCGGCCAGGGCCGGAGCTGCCAGCTGGCGGTGCTCGGCCAGGGCTGGTGCCGGGCCCGAGCCGAGGTGAGCTGGGCCAGAGCCGCTGGGGCCAGGACGGGCCGGAGCCGCTCGGCCAGAACCAGGGCCGGTGCCCCAGGACCCGAGCCAAGCCGGGCGGGAGATGCCGGGGCCAGAGCAGGCCAGCCGCCGGAGGGAGCCGCTCAGCTGGGGGGGTCCGGACTAGGCCGTGCCTCCTCACGCCCCGCCCCAGTCCCAGCTTACCTGCTACCTCCCTGTTTCAGGCTTCCCGCGAACATTTGATTCGTGGGAAGCGGGGGAGGGGGAGGAGCGAGGGGTGGAGCGTTCAGAGGAAGGGGCGGGGCGGGGCCAGGGTCCCGTGGAGTGTCCTCCTTTTTGAAATTAAAATATGGTAACCCTAAAGTTGAGGCTCTCTCTCCCCATTATCCCCCAACAGCGTTTTTTATCTTAATACTTTGCAGTAGAATCATGACTTTTAAAGGGATATTTAATAGCAGAGAACAGAAAATACAGAATAAGTATTAACTGAAAGCAGGATAAGAAAAACAAATACCAGTGTTGCCATATCTCTCATGGCTTTATTGTGAGTCTTGTGACTTTTGGTGTTTTTCTTGAAGCCCCAGCTCCTGGAGCCACTTGATTGAGTGAGAATCTAAACTTTTATTAGAAAAAAATGTAACTTTCTAGCCCTCAGGGTTGTGGGGAAAAGCTTCAAAATGTGGCCAGAATGCACCCTCTTTCATTTGCAAATAGTGGTGCTGAATGCAGGTTAAGCTGCACAAGTGGAACTGTATTAAATCCTGTGCACTGCTCTGTCCATGCAGCTAAGTTGCTTCCAGCCTAACTCCCCACATTCCCTAGTCTTCTGGTGTCCCTTCAATAACAGTCCCTCCAGGGAACATGGACCCTCCGACTCCTGTTCCACTGATCATTATATATCGGCCCTGTTTTACAAACATTTTAAATATAAAATAATTAATGCCCAGACCCTCACCCAATGTCCCTTTGGCATGAGCTTACTCGCACATAGTTGAATTGGAGCATTGTCTTTACCACAGACTCAGCTGGTTACATAGTCTTTGAGGATTTGTCTACACTTAAAATGCTACAGCGGCACAGCTGCACTGCTGCAGCTACACCACTGAAGCATTTCAGTGTAGACATTACCTATACCCACAGGAGGGGGTTCCCCATTGGCATAGGTAATCCGCCTCTCTGAGATGCGGCAGCTTAATCGACAAAAGCTTAAGACGGGTTACTACACCAGTGAGTGGTGTGAATTTTTCATACTCATAAGAAAGATGGTTACGCTGACCTAATTTTCTAGTGTACACCAGGCCAGAGATAGTTTGGTCTCCTCAACAATCAGGAGTGCCCTATCTCTGGGCTGATCTACACTAGAAAATTAGATCAATCCAGCTACTTCGCTCAGGGGTGTGAAAAAGATGACCTAAATTCCTGCGGAGACAGGGTTAAGTCAATGGAAATATTCTGTTGACCTAGCTCTTGCCTCTTGGGGAGGTGGATTACCTATGCTGACAGGTGATCAGCATAGATCAGTTACCCATCAGCATAGGTAGTGTCTATACTGAAGCATTATTGCAGCTGCCCCACTGTAGCATTTCAAGTGTAGGCAAGCTCTCTGTCTCCTGTCTCTGAGTAGGTCTACACTGCAGTTGGACACCCGCATCTGGCCCATGCTGGCTGACTCGGGCTCAGGCTAAGCGGCTGTTTAGCTGCAGTGTAGATGGTTGGGTTCGGGCTCAGGCTGCAGCCCAAGCTCTGGGACCTTCTCGCCTTCCAGGATCCTAGAGCCTGGGCTCCAGCCCAAGCCCAAGTGTCTACACCGCAATTGGACAGTCCCTTAGCCCAAGTTCCACGAGTCTGAGTCAGCTGGCATGGGCCAGCCATGGGTTTTCAATTTCAGTGTAGACATATCCTTTGAGTCTAGCAAACTCTCCCCCTCTGGAGTCTTCTTCCTCCTGATGGTATTGGCCTCTGGATGGTTTGGTCTCTCCATTTTATGATGATCTCTGCTGGATATCTCTGGGCACTGTGACTTCTTCTGGCTCATGTTTCCTCTTCCTTCATCTCACTTGTCCCTCTTGTGTCACCACCTCTTATGACCTGGTGCCATTCTACCCCTCCCTCGTGACGCCGTTAGTCCATTCTTTCTGCTGTCTCCCTAATGGCTAGATCCCCACAGGAGTGCCTGTCTCCAGGACTGACCAGTTGTGCTCTAGTGCCTGCTTTCTCTAATTGTTGGCCGTCTCCTCTCAGGAGTATCTTCATCCTTCCAGCTGCAGCAGGTCTGTCCTCACTGGTAGCATGGTTTTGGTCCTTTGTTTCTTCAGTGCCTGCGCTGGACAGTTTTGGCACTCCTGTGATGAGGTATTCTTGTGTGCCAAAAATGCTAACATGGGGTCTACACCAGAATAAATAGCCATGTGTAACAATCTTAGATGTTTTCACAGCTGATTCCATTTGTCACTCTGTGGGTATGCTGGGGTAGAGGTGGAGTGGTCAAATTTCCCATTTGTATGCACATTACTTCAGAAGCAAATTGGAGTCTGTTGTCAGTGAATACAGTGTCTGGAATGCCATATCTCACAAAGTGGGCCTTCAGTTTGCTAATCACTGATTTGCTTCTTTTATCAGGCAGGGCATCAACCTCCTAAACAATTTTACATTAGTGCACTGTAATCAACTACTGCTTTTCCTTGAAGGTAAACAAGTCTGGTCACACCTTGCTCCATGGTCAGGTAGGCAGCTCATGTGGTAAATCTCTCTTTCCACTGGAGGAAATCACACAACCAGCAGGTATCACATCCTTTTATCAAGGAGCAGAGTTGTATATTCACTCCCAGCTAGTCAACACACACTCAAGCCTGTCTAAGGCAGCTATCAATGGCCAGGTATGAGGCATTGTGAGCTGGTGTGTAATGCGACAGAGTCCCCTTTGGTCAGACAAGCGTTGCACAGAGTTCACTCGGTCTGGTTGGGCAGTCAGTCAGCTCCTCTTGCCAGAGTCTCTATGGTAGTCCTATTCTGGGCTATGAAGGGTGTTAGTTTCAATCTCACTGTGGTACACAAGTTTCCCAATTATACTTGGTGGGGTTAGCTGGTCCTGGTCCTCAGGGGTCGGGGAAACTCCTTCGGTTCTTAAGTCTCTGTTGGGGGATCGGTAGGGAAACCCAGTCCCACCCACTCCACAGGATTCCAGCTCAGGGCCCTTTAACCAAGCAGCAGAATCAGGCCACAACAACTGCTCCTGCTGAGCTCCTCCCTACCTTCCTGGGTTCTGTGGGCTTCTTCAGTCTGTTGGATCCCTTCTCTGGGATTTTGTCTCTGGGAGTTTCTCGTCAGCTTGCTGGCAGGACTTTCCTTCTCCAGCCAGCTGCCCCCTCCCTCTGCCCTCCAGCTGCCAACCAGTGCTGGCTGATGATTGCTGCATTAACTCCTTGGCTGCCAGACTAGTATGGGGTCTAAATGCCCCATGACAGGCATGTATTTTTTGCATGACATCCTTTCATAATGAGGTCAGACATCAACTCTGTCCTCAAAATATGATTCTGTCCACTCAGCTCATCTTAATTTGAAAATATGGTTCTGCTCCTACCAGCACTTGGCTTTTTTCTTCTGGCCAAACTGCTAGTATTGCTTTCTTGATTGCCTGTAATTGGATGTCCTTTTCCATAGCCAATTTGATTTTCATCAGCTTTGTTGTTGATACTGGGAGATAGTGCAGCATGTTAATGGATTCAGAGTCTTGATCCTCTTCTCCCAGCTCGCTGATGCGGGATATATATGCTCTGCTCATGGTGTCAACTAACATCAGTAATTCTCCTGGACAACATCTGATCTCTCCCTGGTAGTGCTGGAGGTGCATCAGCTGTGCTGCAAACTCTTTGGAGCACTCAGAAGGAGGTTTGCCTTGGTTATCTCTAGGACTTAGTGGTCTGATTGCTCTATTACTGGATGTCCATAGGTGTCTTGGTGGAGTCACTCCACTCCAGGTATCACAATCAGAAGCTCTTTCTCTATTTCAGACTGATCAGGTGTACACGGACAGGGCTCTGCTGGCATAAACAACTGCCTGTTCCTGCAAAAGAACTACACCCAATCATTTATCCCGTGCATCACACTGGAGTGTCAGTGGATCTCTTGGCTGGTAGTACTTCAGGGCAGGGATATCCATTATCATTTGTTCAGCATGTCAAATGCTTGCTGCTGGGGACCTACCCAGTCCCAATCTACATCCTACCTTGTGTACAGACATGTGGGTTCCACTGCTTCAGCCAAACTGCAGACAGAACTTGGACAGAAGACTTATTCCTATGAAGCGCTGCACCCCTTTCACATCCACTGGTGCTGGCATGTCTCTGGCTGCCTGGATCTTGTTGGGATCTGCTTTTAGTCCCTCTGTTATGAACAGATGTCCAACTGATGGCACCTCACACTGTCACATTTCTTCTGGATTGAGTTTTATGTTCTTTTTCCTGCATTACTGTAGAAAAGCTTGTGGTTTTCAGTCATGGTCTCATTCAGTTTCTGTATCATTGATCCCTCCACTTACAATGAATATATCATCTGCAATTATTTTCATCCCAGGCAGTCCTTCCGACACTTGGGTGAGCCTTCTCTGGAACACCTCTGGTGCTAGGCTTATGCCCATCAGCTTGCAGAACCATCTGTAGTGACCAAATGGTGTTGCAAAGGTTGTCAGTATGGAGCATTAACTGAGATTGGTATTCACCCTTGTTGCTTTCCTGTCCTGACAGCCTGAACCTGATATGTTTTCAGAGTCAAGGAGAGACTCGTGATATTATCACTGCTGTCTGATGTGCCATCCTCCTCTTATGCAACTCTGACTGAATCTTTCTGAAACCTTCCTCTGCTCTTGCACACACTAAAATAGATCAACTTGCCACATTCCTTTCAATGCTGTCCTCGTGCTGGGCACTTGTCCTTTATCCTTGCTATCTCCCATTATGTATCTCACTATGGATATGGAACCCTGGTCAACTACTCTACCTTGCTATTGTCTCATTGCATGCATTTCTGGGGGTGTTTTGCTCCCTAGAGCTTGCATCCTCTCTTAAGGCTTCTGCTTCATGCCCCACATCTAAGCATCTTTCTAATGTTAGATGGCCTTCCCAGAGCAACTGTTCCCACAGGTAGTGATGCCAAGTGCCACAGACTATCCTGTCCTGAATTAGGGAGTCTGTCAAGGTCCTAAAATTGCATGTAGCAGCCATTGTGTGTAAGGCTGTAACATAGGGGTCTATCCCCTCACCTGTGGAATGGTCTGTAGTGAAAAACTGATGTCACTCCACGGTTTTGTTCAGCTTTGAGGAGCAATAGGACGGCTGTGAGACTTGAGGCAGTGGTGAGCTTCAGGGGGTGCAGATCTCTCTCTCTCTCTGCCTTGTTCTCCAATAAGATAAAATAACAGATTTACTTTCCTTCTGTTGTCATCCTCCTGCATGGCCAGGTGCGTGTACAGCTCAAGCTCCTCCTTCCACCAGGTTCATCACTGGGCTAGGTTTGTGTCTGCAAAATCCAGAGCTCTGGGGGACTTCAAACCAAGTTCCATGGCTCATGCTGTCAGCTGCTGTCACGGGCAAGTTGTGGCAGCCATACTCAGTGGTCAGAGCCAGAGTCCAGACTCACAAGACAGGAGTTGAGACTCAGGATACTGGGAGCTCAGAACCACAAGTCAGGAACCAAAGTCAGGCTAGGTCAGAGGCAGGAGACAAACTGGAGATCAGAACCACAAATCAGATGCCAGGAGTCAAGCCAGGTCAGGATGCCAGGAAATCGGGGGAGCAGAAGCCCAATTGTTCAGACAGCTTCCTGTTCCTGCTGCTGGCTTAAGTAGATACAGCAGATCAATCAGCTGCTCTGGAACTCCACCAATAGGACATCGGGGGTGGGGCATAGGCTTCCTGAGTCCTAGGTAAGCAGCTGTCAGCAGGCTGATAAGTGGAAGGTTGGAGCATGGCTGCTCCTGTGGACCCAGGTTCAAGAGCAGTGGGTCTTGACAGCCAGATACTGCACTGCAAAGAATGCACAGCTCCAACACTGCCACCATGTTTCATTTGCAAAGAATGAAGCTTCATGTTTTATTAAACCCTGTGCACTGCTCTTTCCAGGTGGCTATGTTGCTTCTAGCCTATCTCCCTACATTCCATGTTCCAATGGTGTATCATCAATAACAGTCCCGCCAGAGAACATGGGCCCTCTGCCTCCAGATCCACTGGTCATGATACACCCCCAGACCCTCCAAATCCAGACTGCACATTCAAAATACCCAAATTTAATACATTTTATCTCATTTTTCAACCAAATCGCATGATTTGGGGGCCTCATGTGATTTTTAAATGTTTGGGGTGGATAATACTGCAATATGAACTTAGCAGGTTCCTACAGTCAGCAGACCTGCAACTCAGTTGCAGAATATTGGTTAAGCAGAATGAGAATCCTACACTGTAAAGTCTTTTTTTTCTGCCTCACAGCTTCATTTATGTATCCTTGCTTCTAATCACAAAAGTCAGTGCAGTTCCCAGTAAGTCTCCCTTGTCCAGCATGTCTCAATGAAAACTGCTTTAGAGTAGGATTTATAGGAAATACATTTTCATTGTCTTATCCAAAAACCCCAGCTTTTCATAACCAAGGAAGTTACCCAGAGTATCACCTTACCAAAACCAATTTAGTCCTCCTCAGAAGTTTATATCCAGAACCTTTTATAGTCTGTATGGATGTGTAAGCGAGAGTTGGCCTGTAAGCACAGATGCGCATTGGTCTTACAGGGGCTGAGGTTGCTGGTGGGAGTTGTAGTCACATGATCGAGTTCAGGCAGTGGACCAAGCCTCTTGTGACTACCCACTGGACACTAAATAGAGGAATGCTCCTGGCTCAGAGTTGAGAAGATGAAGGTTAAGTTAAGATCTTGAGGTAAGCCCCTTCCAAAGGGATCTAGCAGGAAGCTTTGGAGATACCCAGGAAAGTTGGCATATGTGAAAGAGCATGTTCTCTCCACTTGCTGAAAAGTTAGGAAGGCCACTGCTGGGTGTTAAGATTATTTTGTATCACTTTGATGCTGTTTTGGAAGTCTTCTTAAAATTAACAAAATAAAATAAGATTTAGCCCTGTGGGAAGGAACCTCAGATAAAATAAAGTAAGTGCCAATTTTGGTCTAACTTTCCAGGCAGAGTATCTGCAAATTGGCATACAGGATGATAGGTCACCTCTTTAGACTGTTCGGACATTGCCTTATGGATGTTAAATCACCTCTTTCCACAACAGTATGCAGGTTACCAGCCTACATTCATCCTAATCACTCCGAACAAATATGTCTGACATGTTTGAGCAAATCCATTGCTGTTCTGAGCTTGGGTTTACAGCTCAGTAACTAGCAAGTTATATCAGAAAGAAATAATAGAGGAGATTAAATAGTAAAATCATCAATATTTATATAGCAATAGAAGATCACAGAAGATAGGGTAAACATAGAGTAGACTGCCACAGTAATTTAAGCATTACTGAACAAAAAGAGGACTACAGTTCAGAAACACCAGCTATCTGTGTCCATTATCTGCACACAGGTGTACACAATGCTCAGTGTTGTGACCAGCTTTCAGTATTCAGAAACTGGAAGATTCCAGACAAAGACAGAGTGTAAAGGGAACTAAATAAAATCTTAAAGCTGGAAATTGGAACAATTGGAACAGAGACAGATGCATCATGGAGGTGAATGCCTGGCTGCGAAGATGGTATCGCCAGGAGGGCTTTGGCTTCCTAGACCACGGGATGCTATTCGAGGAAGGACTGCTAGGCAGAGATGGCGTTCACCTTTCGAGGAGAGGAAAGACCCTATTCGGACACAGACTGGCTAACCTAGTGAGGAGGGCTTTAAACTAGGTTCGACGGGGACAGGTGAGCAAAGCCCACAGGTAAGTGGGGAACATGGAGACCGGGGAGATGGGTCGGAAATGAGAGGGAGTGTGGGCTATATTGGCAGAGAGAAAGGAGAGTCAGGACAAAACTGGGAGGAAAGATCAAACCAGTATCTTAGATGCCTATATACAAATGCGAGAAGTATGGGGAATAAGCAGGAAGAACTGGAAGTGCTAATAAGTAAATACAACTAGGACATTGTTGGCATCACTGAAACTTGGTGGGATAATACACATGATTGGAATGTTGGTGTGGATGGATACAGCTTGCTCAGGAAGGATAGACAGGGGAAAAAGGGAGGAGGTGTTGCCTTATATATTAAAAATGTACACACTTGGACTGAGGTAGAGATGGACATAGGAGACGGAAGTGTTGAGAGTCTCTGGGTTAGGCTAAAAGGGGCAAAAAACAAGGGAGATGTCATGCTAGGAGTCTACTACAGGCCACCTAACCAGGTGGAAGAGGTGGATGAGGCTTTTTTCAAGCAACTAACAAAATCATCCAAAGCCCAAGATTTGGTGGTGATGGGGGACTTCAACTATCCGGATATATGTTGGGAAAATAACACAGCGGGGCACAGACTATCCAACAAATTCTTGGACTGCATTGGAGACAACTTTTTATTTCAGAAGGTTGAGAAAGCTACTAGGGGGGAAGCTGTTCTAGACTTTATTTTAACAAATAGGGAGGAACTCGTTGAGAATGTGAAAGTAGAAGGCAGCCTGGGTGAAAGTGATCATGAAATCATAGAGTTTGCAGTTCTAAGGAAGGGTAGAAGGGAGAACAGCAAAATAGAGACAATGGATTTCAGGAAGGCAGATTTTGGGAAGCTCAGAGAGCTGATAGGTAAGGTCCCATGGGAATCAAGACTGAGGGGAAAAACAACTGAGGAGAGTTGACAGTTTTTCAAAGGGACACTATTAAGGGCCCAAAAGCAAGCTATTCCGCTGGTTAGGAAAGATAGAAAATGTGGCAAAAGACCACCTTGGCTTAACCACGAGATCTTGCACGATCTAAAAAATAAAAAGGAGTCATATAAAAAATGGAAACTAGGACAGATTACAAAGGATGAATATAGGCAAACAACACAGGAATGCAGGGGCAAGATTAGAAAGGCAAAGGCACAAAATGAGCTCAAACTAGCTACGGGAATAAAAGGAAACAAGACGACTTTTTATCAATACATTAGAAGCAAGAGGAAGACCAAAGACAGGGTAGGCCCACTGCTTAGTGAAGAGGGAGAAACAGTAACAGGAAACTTGGAAATGGCAGAGATGCTTAATGACTTCTTTGTTTCGGTCTTCACCGAGAAGTCTGAAGGAATGCCTAACATAGTGAATACTAATGGGAAGGGGGTAGGTTTAGCGGATAAAATAAAAAAAGAACAAGTTAAAAATCACTTAGAAAAGTTAGATGCCTGCAAGTCACCCGGGCCTGATGAAATGCATCCTAGAATACTCAAGGAGCTAATAGAGGAGGTATCTGAGCCTCTAGCTATTATCTTTGGAAAGTCATGGGAGACGGGAGAGATTCCAGAAGACTGGAAAAGGGCAAATATAGTGCCCATCTATAAAAAGGGAAATAAAAACAACCCAGGAAACTACAGACCAGTTAGTTAAACTTCTGTGCCAGGGAAGATAATGGAGCAAGTAATTAAGGAAATCATCTGCAAACACTTGGAAGGTGGTAAGATGATAGGGAACAGCCAGCATGGATTTGTGAAGAACAAATCATGTCAAACCAATCTGATAGCTTTCTTTGATAGGATAACGAGCCTTGTGGATAAGGGTGAAGCGGTGGATGTGATATACCTAGACTTTAGTAAGGCATTTGATACGGTCTCGCATTATATTCTTATCGATAAACTAGGCAAATACAATTTAGATGGGGCTTCTATAAGGTGGGTGCATAACTGGCTGGATAACCGTACTCAGAGAGTTGTTATTAATGGTTCCCAATCCTGCTGGAAAGGCGTAACAAGTGGGGTACCGCAGGGGTCTGTTTTGGGACCGGCTCTGTTCAATATCTTCATCAACGACTTAGATATTGGCATAGAAAGTACGCTTATTAAGTTTGCAGATGATACCAAACTGGGAGGGATTGCAACTACTTTGGAGGACAGGGTCATAATTCAAAATGATCTGGACAAATTGGAGAAATGGTCTGAGTTAAACAGGATGAGGTTTAACAAAGACAAATGCAAAGTGCTCCACTTAGGAAGGAAAAATCAATTTCACACATACAGAATGGGAAAAGACTGTCTAGGAAGGAGTACGGCAGAAAGGGATCTAGGGGTTATAGTGGACCACAAGCTAAATATGAGTCAACGGTGTGATGCTGTTGCAAAAAAAGCAAACATGATTCTGGGATGTATTAACAGGTATGTTGTGAGCAAGACACGAGAAGTCATTCTTCCGCTCTACTCTGCTCTGGTTAGGCCTCAGCTGGAGTATTGTGTCCAGTTCTGGGCGCCGCATTTTAAAAAAGATGTGGAGAAATTGGAGGGGGTCCAAAGAAGAGCAACAAGAATGATTAAAGGTCTTGAGAACATGACCTATGAAGGAAGGCTGAAAGAATTGGGTTTGTTTAGTTTGGAAAAGAGAAGACTGAGAGGGGACATGATAGCAGTTTTCAGGTATCTAAAAGGGTGTCATAAGGAGGAGGGAGAAAACTTGTTCACCTTAGCCTCTAAGGATAGAACCAGAAACAATGGGTTTAAACTGCAGCAAGGGAGGTCTAGGTTGGACATTAGGAAAAAGTTCCTAACTGTCAGGGTGGTTAAACACTGGAACAAATTGCCTAGGGAGGTTGTGGAATCTCCGTCTCTGGAGATATTTAAGAGTAGGTTAGATAAATGTCTATCAGGGATGGTCTAGACAGTATTTGGTCCTGCCATGGGGGCAGGGGACTGGACTCGATGACCTCTCGAGGTCCCTTCCAGTCCTATAATCTATGAATCTATGAATCAAAATCGGGTGTGTTGTGCTTGATTTGTCTTTTGGAAATGATCCTTTCTTGAGACTCAGAGACTGGAATAACTGGAACCACACATGTTGCAATCAAAGAGTTTCAGATTTGTACAAAGCCTGGTGTATTACAAGGTAAAATATGTTGATTGAGAGCTCTGTTATTTTAACTGATTAGGCTCAATTCACACCTGCTAGTAACAGGGGTTGCATATAATCTAATTAATTGGTGCAAATATTGGTAGAAATATAACATTAAAAGAACACCCAGTATTGATTAATTTAATTAAAAACTTAAGAGAAATTTCTCAAAGGAAATGTGGCAGAATCAAGAAAAAATCTGAAAAGGAGACTGAATGGATGTAAAAGGGGATTAAAACTGTCAACAGAACAATTTCCCAGAAGAGAGTAGTCTGGTTTGCATCACTGCCATCTTTGGGGGTACCCCTAAAGCAGGGCAAATTTAATCTGGTTCCAGGTTACACTGCTTCTGGCTCTGGCCAGGGCGTTGCATTAATGAATCTCCTGAGTTCCCTGGCCATGCTCTCTCCTTGCACAGCACCATTCTCTATGTTGGCTGTGTCTCAAGGCCCCTGATAGAGTGAACGTTGTCAGTATCTCACACTGCTGCAGTGCAACCCCCTTTTAGACAGATATTTTCCCCCAGGTCAGAGGACTGTGAAACTCCAGGTTGAATCAAGCCTATCATTTGTACTTTCAAAAGCCAAAATTTGAGGTGCACTGTTCTTTGTGGCACTGCCTGAAAATCCCAGGTGCAACAGTTCACACACTGGTGGAAGTGGTTTGCAATATCATTGCAACAGACTAATAAATCAGCAGAGCAGTATTCTCAGGGGTCTTGCTTTCCTAAAAGCAGAGGTCTGAAATGGAGAGAACCCTGCTGAATGCCCTTCCCAGACACCAGAGTGAATGATCATCTGTTATATTTGTCAGTTTAACAAATTATGGTAATAAAGTGGGAGAATACCAGTTCCAGGAAGGACACGGAATACATTTTTATCTATGTGAGATAAATATGCTACATAATGAAGAGCAATTGAGAGGTATGCTCTATTAAATTACTAATCACTAGTTCGATCTTCTTTGTACCACTCTAAAAACAAATATGAAAAAGAGCAAGACTGTTCAGTCAGACCCTCAAACAGACAGCAAAAGTAGGAAAAAGACAAAAGCAAAAAACCAGATCCAGTACAACTGGCATTTGATAAGATGTGAGGTTTGAGGAATAAAAGCAGCAAAATATAAATTACTTATATGGTAACTGGAACAAACACAATAGGGAGTAGGGAAAGACATTAGAGGACATTTGAAAATCTTGGAATGGAGATTTGCAATTTATTAGGGCTATTGACTCAAAAAGTAGAGTTCATTATCTTAAAAAGTGGTAGTAGAATTGGTTTTAAGTGAATTAGGCATGCAGATTTCTTTGTTGGCCCTTTTAGACACCAGATAAGCAATAACAGTAATTAATACAGTTATAGGCAGGCCACTCAAAAAATTAAAATCAGGCAAGTTACCAATTATATCAGAAAATACTACATGTAGTACCAAATACATACATAACACCATATATTTAAGGCCTCCATTTGTGCATGTGAAACTTTGCGGACACAAATCTCTTGCATGCACAAGTTTGCACACAGTTACTTGCCCATACAAATGACAGAATCTACTTATGCAAAGCACTTACATCAATTTCTGTATAAAAATAGAGTTTTGCATGTGTAACCTGTTTAATTTGTGTGCACAAGTGACATTGCACAAATGAAAGCCGTGTTTAGAAACTGCTCCATAAAGACTGATTTTTTCTACAGTGCATCACCACAATTTCTTGAAACAATTATTCTTCTAAGCTTCATTGATTCAGCTGAAAAGTCAGCCAGGGACAAACAGAAAACCCTGAGGGGTAAATCATGACAAGATGTTTTCATTTCATTTTATTTTTATTTTTTAAGGTGAGATTCTTGTTTGGTTACATTGGAGGTGAAAAGGGCTTAAAGAAGATCAAAAGCTCCAGATACTCTAACCTACTTCACTGGAAAGACTTCTTATTGAATCAAACATGAACAGAATATAATTAGACTAAAATGATATGATCCAGATTGGTAGCTGTGAGCAGGTGGACTGCTGTAACTTCTTCAGTGTCTCTTTTATGAATGTCACTAGTGATTAGTAACAAAACTTATTTCTGAAAAAGAGTGAGAATGAATGTTTACAACAGAAATAAAAAGCTGAAAGTATTCTTCAAGCTGTAAAAAGGAAGAGCATTATAAAGTGCTCTTGCAAGACTGAAAATATAAATGTAAGCCCCAGGACAATGGCAAAGAGAACATCAGAATATGAAATACTGCAGTAACAAGAATGGACGAACGTGGCTGGTGTTTGAATTTGTGGTGAAGCAGCTGGAAAGATTTGGCAGCAATGAGCATCCAATGGAACCAGATGGAAGAATGCAACAGAGAGAGAAACTGTCTGGAACTCCTACAGAAACAAACTAAAAAAATCTCACGAATATTCTGTGGCCTCAGCTTTCTACCAGTGGCTTTTGTATCCCCCCCAAAAAAAAAAAACAAAGGCAAAAAAGGGATAATGGGAAAAGTGGTGAGGGCAGAATGTCTGTCACAAATTGATCACAGAGAGCAAAGAGCAAACATACAAATTATTGAAATTATGCAGGACTTGTTTATACAGGTATTCAGACTTATGACTGGCATTAGCAAGAGAAGCTGGATGTACTAGTCAGCGACATAAGAAGGCATTCTGACATATCTTTGTAGAACAAACTGATTTTAACTTTTCAGTTTCTGTGTATCCTTTGCAGATGCTGGATTCTTGCTGTACAGTGCCACCTACAGGATGGATTGCAGTTATAAATAACATTCTTTTAGGAGCAGGGCTAAAAGAGATGCTCTATCATATGCTTTTAAAGCATGGGTTTTCATGCAGCAGTTAAATCCAGGAATTCAAATGCATTAGTGTTTCAGTGCATATAAACATGTAACATAATACTGAGCAAGGCTTGGGCTGGAATGGAAAAATCATTGCCACACAGCTGGAACAGGCTTGGCGGATAAATGATCACAGTACAAGCAATTTCTCTGTCCATAAAGTTGCTACTATGATGAAAGCCCCAGACAAAGCCTGCAGTAATAAGCCATTTTATAAATAACAGTTCTCGCTTTGAATTCCTGGGTGGGGAATATTTATACTTAAATGTGTGATACATTTTTTAAGGAAATACTAAAATAATTTGCCTTTGAAAAGTCATCTAGTTCTCCTGAAAGCTCTGGAGACTTGTCAGTACATATTAGAGAGGAGAAAAAGCAAAATCAATCAGTGGGGAAAGATACTGGAAAATGTACTAGTTGGAATCCTGGCCCCATTGACTCCACTCAAGCCAGAATGGGCTAGATATTATGAGTAAATGAATCTCTTCGAGCTCTAATTATTATAACTGGTGTGAGACAAAAGTAGCACTTCTATGGACTTGGGCACTGCAATTATTACTACTGCAAGTGATAGTGAAACTGAAAGCATGGATTTTGTCACCTTTAGATGCTACCTGTCTGGTGCTGTAACAGAATTCCACTGCTGCATGCAGATTTCTGACTGTCAGCATGTGTTCTGTAGTGAATTGCTCCCTTTGAACTACTGTTGCAAACAGAAGGTAAATACGTGCCATTCAAGCAGCCAGAAAGGTGAACTTCAAATAGAGTATGTGGGACAGATTCTGTTATTCTCATTCAATTGAGTAGCATTGTACTCCTTGAGTAGTCCCATTTTCTACAGTGGAACTACTTGCAGAGCATGGTACTACTCAGTGTGAGTAAGAGCAGGGACAGTCTTTTTTGTTCTGTTTGTACAGCACTGGCACATTGGCCTATGAGGAAGGCCCCTAGGCACTGTGGTAATACAAAGAATAATAATTAATCTGACCTATATATATAGATTAATTCATTAAGAAAATCAGAGGAAGATTGCCAAGGAAAACTGACAGAATCAAAAACTTGGATAGGAGACTGATTATTAAATGTAAAAGGCTCAAAACTTCTATAGAACCACAGAGTTTTCAACTCTTTTGATTTCCATCAGGCATCTCATGATATTTGGCATTTTTCTTAAAGCCCCAGCTCCTGTAGTCAGATGATTACATGAAAATCTCAGCTTTCATTTTTTTAAAAGTAACTTTCTAATCTTCATGGTGATGAATGCACAAAAAGAAGAATAGGAGTACTTGTGGCACCTTAGAGACTAACAAATTTATTAGAGCATAAGCTTTCGTGGACTACAGCCCACTTCTTCGGATGCAGTGGACTGTAGTCCACGAAAGCTTATGCTCTAATAAATTTGTTAGTCTCTAAGGTGCCACAAGTACTCCT